>NC_133367.1:36857669-36945169 GCF_049309525.1 Garra rufa | reverse complement strand
TTGAAAAGAAGAAACTAATCTGAATCTGTTTCTGTTTTATTACAACAGATAAAAAAGCATGGATTTGGAGGGACACAAGTGCAGTGTATGTGGCAGTAGTTTCTCTGTGAAGTCCAACCTGACTCGGCACATGCAGCTTCATGGTCCAAAGGGATATGTGTGTGAAGTGTGTGGGAAAAGCTTCTCACTGAAACAGCAGCTGAGCAGCCACCAAAAACAGCACCTGTACCCATGCATCCGTCTGTACAGGCAGGGAGAGGCCAAGCTGCAGTGTACGGATGCAGCTAAGAGTGTGGCAGTGGCCCCCAGCAAAGCAGTAGACCCCAGCTGTCTGGATTCTGAAAAGGCGGAGGCTGCTGCAAAGAAAGCTGGAGGGGAAATGTGGAAAGGCCAGCTAGTTGTCACATTCGGCAAATATGCAGGACAGTCTTTCAGGTGGCTGCTCGAAAATGATGTGGGCTGGGTCATATGGCTGCTGTCTGAATATTGCCAGAAGGGTGAGAAGAACGATCTCCTAAAGTGGCAAAAGGAGCGATTGCTGCAGTATGCCAGAGAGTTCCCGCCTGTCACCTTTCATCTTGACAAACACTTGGAGGTAACTTTGACCCGTTAACTGAGATTAAATTATATTTACTGTTTTGTTTATAAAAAAAAAATGTAGTGCATGTGTAAATAAGTTAGGCACATATTAATGCACCTTCAATAGTAAAATCATCAATGTTTACTCTGCACAAAAGCTTGTGCTTTAGACATAGGAAGTGGTAACAGTGTAAGTACTTGTGTTTATGTGGTACAATACAACTCTGTATGTGTTTTTCTATAATTTCTTTATTTTCTGCATGAACAGGAGTCAAGGAAAGACAAAGGAAAGAAGGCTGAATCTACCCTTTCTAAGTTCCAGCAGGATCCTGACTATGCCAGTGATGCTGAATTGTTGGCAGCTGCTGGTAATTAACATTTAACACGGCATAACTCTATTTTGAAATTCATATAACATTTTCTTACTGATGTATTTCAAACATCTGACTAAATACACTGCCGAAATATCACACATTTTATGGCACTGATAATGACGACAGTAGGTTTTGGATTTCACTTTAATTTTCAGCAGGGTGAGGTATATTATCAAGCTAGCTGCCCCTTTTTCAGTGTAACAGATTTAATGCCTAAATGCTTTTTTTGGCATTTAGATAACACATACAAAAATCTATTTAATTTGTATATGTGATATGTTAGATTTTTTTATTATATTACAATATTTGTTTACACTATTGCCTATATTTTTTGTAGCAGCTCTATACTAAAATGTTTGTATTAAATATAATTTGTGTTCTCTAAAATAAGATCTGATAACATGGAAAATAGAAACAAACTTTGTTTATTGTGATAATGCTTGTGTTTGTCATTATATTCACATCTTAAGCAATGTGCTCAATACATTTTGTCTGATTTTTTCTACAGAGACTGTCCTTGAAGAGTCTGAGGTAGCAGTCTCCACACAGCTGACCACCTGGGGAGAGCTCACACCGGCTGTGAGTCAGGACTCTTCCCACAGCCTCAGCACATCTCAGGGAAGACCTTCTTCCCCTGTTGACACCTCTGCCTCAGAAACTGGTAACATCTTGCTGGAGGGCTGGCAGAAATACTGGGAGCATCCACCTCCATCTACACAAGCCAATGGTATAGCTCCTCCTAACATCAAGTGGCTGAAATGTGATGAGATGTATGGTCTGTTTGAGAGGCCTTCCAGGTACAAGAATGCCAAAGGAGATATTGTGGAGAGAAGGCTTTTAAAGGAGAAGATGCAGTTCCACCCACCCCCAATTCCTACTTCTGTCAAGGGAGGACTGCCCAACATGATGGCATTTTTCACAACCCCTGCCTTCTTCTGGCGCCCAGTTGGTGTGATGCAAGCCAAGATCCGCTGCCCTAGCTCCAACTGCCCTGCACCACCAGGTGAATACCTTGAAAAGAAAGGTTTTGGTAGTTATGCCAGGCAAGTGTGTGGGATGAAGTACAATTACACCCTGTTGACAGAGAAGCTGAAGTGTTCACATTGTGAAAAGATGAGGCGGGCAGTGAGTAAGACACATAGTGACGCAGACAGTGAAGATGAGGACAGTCATCATGTTCAGCAGTACATTTGGCTGGCACACAGTCCCAAGATTCTGATGAACTTGGCCCCGGCCATCAGAAGCATGTTTCCTGCCATACTGTGTGGGAAGCGTGCTATTGACAAAGGCGTGGTTACTCTTCTGAATGACAGGGTCAACAGTGTGTCCATGAACAAAGTCCAGAGAGTGCTGCAGCAGGGACATGATGAGTGGTATGTGGAGCGCCGTGACCTGTACCAGACTCTCCTGTATGAAGCCCACACAGCTGGATCTGCATCGTCTCAGAAGAGCATCCTGTCCTTTGTCAAAGCTGCTGGTACTTACACCCCTCCTCTGCCCCGGACTCCCCTTCCTTGTGCCCGTGTGCTGAGGCGTGCACACATGATCATGGAGATGGAGAGGATGCCTGTGTACAGAGCCTCAATCCTCAGTGTGACTGGAGAAATCCTCTGCATTGATGGTACAAGAAAGGTATGTGTATTGTATCAATTCATGAAGTTATGCAGACTTAATATTTATTTAGTCACTTTAAAGTGACTTGAGCCAGCTTATTGTTTTGAATAAGGGACTTTGGCCTCACTGTTCAGTGTTCAAATGTGATGGATACAAAATGTACATGCATTGTAATTCATATAAATTATATTGGACAGACAGGTTATTGTTAGATCTTATCAAATGAATGTTCTGCTTTGTGTTTTCCAGGTCCTTAAGAAGATATATGGTGATGGTCAGGGCACCATGCAGTATGTCACCAGTGTGCTGAACGAGTGGGGCCAGTTCTTGACCACAGTGGTGGTGGCAGCTGAGTCTGAGGGGTGTTACAGCCGTATGGCCAAAGGTCTGATGGGCCGCTTTGAACGAGCTAGGGCTCCTGCACCAACTGTCATATATGCAGATAACAACTGTTGTCGGTAGGTAATAACACATCCATATACCCTGATAAAATTTGTCATTCATTTAATGTTAAAAAAACAAAGAACACATGCTGAATTTATATTGTTTCAGTGACAGTGGTTCGTCCTTCCTGGAGAACCTGTTCGGGGACTGGGTGCAGAAGGGCACTGTGGTCAGACTGGACATTCGACACTGGCTGCACCGCTGGGATGCTGTTGTCATCAAACAGAGCCATGCCAAGTATGGGGTGTTCATGAGTGCCCTTGCAGGTGCAGTGCTGGCCTACTACAAGGACGATATGATGCTCCTAATCCAGGCAGTCAGGAAGGGCAACCAGGAGTTGTACGCCAGTCTTTCAGACGAGGACATGATAACCTTCCTCAAACCTCACCAGATCAGGTCCTATGTCAGACGGATCACCCGTGGGGTTGAGGTTAAGTGTACTATTAATCCATGTATAATCTTTATGTATAAGAAGCTCAAAACATACTTCACTAAAATTAACTAAGTTGTCACACTACTATATTTCATTTTGGAAATACTTCCAATTATTGAAATAATTTCACATTTTAAGCGATATAACTATATAAAATAAATGTGAATGATTGTTACAGGAGACAGCTTCAGCAATTGAGTCCATCATTACGGAGTTCAAGGGACCTGCAGGCCTTGACATTGATGGAATCCACCTGTTCAAATCAGCACAGGCAGTGGATTCTCACTGGGCAACTGCAAGCAAGCATCTTAGTTGTATGCAGGTGGGTAAACATTTTTGAACTAATCATTGTAAAATCATACAAACTCAAACTCACAGACACCATAATAAATAAGCAACGCATGTTTTATAGGACCCCCCTGGCATACAGCTGTATGTTTCAGTGAAGGTGGTGGTGCTGAATGGTGTCCGCCTGAACAAGTACAGGTGTCGGCGAGGCAGTAACTCCTTGGAGGGCTTGCACTCACACCTGTACAATGCCATTCCCTCACAGAGATGTGGAGTTATGCCATTCCAAGTAAGTATAAACAGCTTTAATATTTTAAAAAAATATTGATTACACAACATTGTTCATAAGCATATTTTACCTGTATCCTCCCTGCTTTTGTGCTACCCTCTCTTCCTGTGTGTATGTGAGCTCTATGCTGTTCACATAGCATCAACCGGGTGTATGAGATGCGCACACACACAAAATAGCCTATTGCGGACAAAAGACAAATTGTATGTCATGCTGCTGGGCGATGCCCACTTTGTAATCAAAATTAGTTTCTGATGTACAATAATGCATGAATGGTCATGTCTTTCAGGTGTATCTGATTGCATTTGCTGTGCAGTGGAACAGCCGCATGGAATCACTCCGGGTTGCTGGTGGTCATGGCAGGCAGACGTGGTGTATGGACCCACGGCAGATTCAGCACCTGAATCAGCAGGCTGTTGTGCTCTTCGGTAAAGAGCATGTCCTCGAGCCCAACTTTGCCTCTCCAATGCCCTACCCTGCTGTATACAAGGACCCAGATGAGGAGGAGCTCCTTGGAGTAGAGTATGCCATGTGCCAGTCAACCAGCTTCACTGCAAGGGATTACTATGCCCAGCAAGGTACACAATCCTGCATTATAACAATATACATACATACTGAGCAGTCAAATACCTATAAATATAATGCATATTCTATCCATGACAAGTATGCATGATATAGTTCATTTTTATTTTACATAATATGAAACAAATGAACTGCAGCATCGCCATGTTGTATTAATTAGTCTACTGTTAGTTGTTGTAACTGCCTAGACACACTGGTGATTAGTACATTACATATTTGCAGTTGAGGAAGAGCAGGCCCGTGAAGAAGAGGAGACGGCTGAACAAGGCGAGGACAAGCTGTCAGATGAGGGCGTAGACATGGGTGCAGAGTCAGAGGAGGATCCTATGGACACTGTCAGTGACAAACATGTCATCCTCACTCAATCAGAACAGGTGGAGGAGGAGGACAGTCCTGCTCTGCAGGATGTGCTGATGACCCAGAGCCATCTGCATCTTCCTGGGCTGGAGGAAGTGGAAGCCTTGGCCCTTCTCATTTTAGAACTGGCAGACAACAGTGACCGTCACCTAGTGCCAGCTGACCTAAGGCTGAAGATTGGCAATGCAGTTGGTGCTCTGCATGAGCATGACAGGTCTGCAGCCAACTTTGTAAAAAGGTATGAGTCAAGGTGGGGTTACACCCTGTTTGGCAGATGCTTGGGAGCTGACACACCCGAGACCAGAGCAGCACAGAAGACAAAGTTTTCCTGGATGAAGTACCCTCAGTCAGCCCAGGTGACTGAGGATAGTCGTCTGTTGTACCTCATTATTAAGATGCTGAAAAACCGGCCACCAGCCAGTCGTCTCACCTCCCCCACTAAAATCACCAATGCAATCAAGGGCCAGTATAAAAGGATTGTAGACCGAGTCAGAGACGATCCCATCCTCAAAGGTCTCTCCATTCCTCTGCCCAATCTGAATGCCAAGTCCATCTCTACATTCATGGCACGGGAAGAGAAGAAGGCTAACTACAGGGCAACAGTAATGCCAAAGGTGAAACCCCACCAAAGAGTGCTGTCAGAAGAACCAATGCCAGCAGCTCCGACTCTGCCAGAATCCCTTCCAGCTCCAGATCGACCTCAGGTTCAGTACCAGAGCCTACGTCATACAGCTGGGAAAAGGCATGGTCAGAAGCGGAAGTAAGTTGTTCAGTTCTTCATGTCACAAGTATGTGACTTTACTACTTTATTCAAATATGTGAACATATCTGAATTTATCAGCTGAGTGGTTTAAACTTAAACACAACAAACCACGTGAATTGATAGTCATACACATTATTTCTCATTAATTATACTCATCATCATATGTATGATTTATTTTTGCAGGGTTGATGTGGAAATGCTTGGGAACCGGCCCATTCAACCTAAACCCCCTGTGGCCACGTACATCCCACCCAGAGCGTCAGCAGCACCTGTCCTGGTAGTGGTTCCTGCACAGCCACAGGGACCATCTATGATGCTCTGTGGGGCATCCAGCAGTCAAGGGTTCATACCTTTCACACCACCTCCTGCGCTGACATCCAGACCAATCAAGCCTCATAAATCCATGAAGCCTTGTGGGGCCTGCCAAGTACCCCAGTGTGGTGGGCAGCGCAAGAGGTACACGCCCTCCAAAGACAAGGCTGCTGAAAGTAGCCAAAAAATATTTACCTATTGCCCAGCAACTAGGAAGTCCACCACTTCAGGTTTTGAAGGTGTTGTGTTCAACAGTTTTGAACACTTCAAAAGTGTAGTAGATGAGGAACTAAAAAAGAAAAAAAATAACAACTAGAGAGCCAACTCCATCTGCAACTACATCCCCCAAATCACATTCCCCAAGTCATATTTGCTACAATATCTGCCTGTTATACCAATTCATTATACACCACCTATAAAACACATACCTATTTTCTCATAGAAAAAAAGATGTGTTTTTAGTGAATGTAAATATCTGCTTAACATTGCATACTATTGCACTGCATTACCTCATCCCCTTGTATATAGTACGTATATTGTATATTGCTTAATGTGTACATGTATAAATCTTGTAATACGAATCCTGTAAATAATAACTTATTAGTTCCTATTTTGCTATATTTTCTGCTAAATTACATAATAATTAATGTTAATTCTATTCTGTTTACATTGTTTCCTTGTGTTAATGTTATTGTTGTTGTGTTGTTTATTTATTTCTAATATGTAGATATATATTGTTGAACAAATAAAATAAAAGAATGTTTCCAAATATATGATTCCTTTCACTGCTGTTTCCCCATTTGTCCACTTGATAGAGGTAAAGACTGTCACATGAAACTGTATTGAGTATAAGAGAGGCTGAATTACTTACCAGTAAGGTAAAGATAAAGTCTTTTTCTAAAATTCCATTAAGGCCCTTTTATGTGTACATTTTACATGCTCCCAGGGCGAATGGGGCCAATAGAGTGAATAATATCTCAGATATGAGCAAATTACACTTTGTTCAAGTACCCTAATATAGTTTCTTAGATTTTTTTTTCAGTGATCTTGCAAACATTGTAACTAAAAGTCTCAAGTTTATTTGTAAAGTGCATTCATTCATACTTCAAACAGATATGACAAACACATTTGTTACATTACTTGTTTTTTATTGTTTTAATTAAAGCATTATGTTTGTTACATTATGTGACAGACATCTTATTATTAAGCAATAAGGTTCGAGAGGCCGTGCTGTATCATGAATAAATTAGGCATATAAAACGGTTACCACACAATAAAAATATTAATATCAAAAATATATATTAATTTATATATATATTAGGTTGTACGTTTTCATAAAGTAAAATCATTAACTGCCTTCCGCTGTAAAAAGTAGTCCCTAACTGCTAAAGCTTTGTTTACGTTGCTAAGGAGGTTCAATGATACACAAAACCGTTGAGTGAAGCGGTCAAAGCCGTGCTGTATCATGAATACGACACAGCTGCTGACCAATCAGAATTGAGGAATGGAACTAACCGTTTTATAATACTTAATAAAACATTCAAGTCAGAGATTCTAGTCTTCATGGTCTTATTCACAAAAACATAAAAAAGAACAGTAAACCATTTCAGAGGTAAACAAGACTTAGTATTGATATCCCTCCCCTCTCCTCTCTTCTGTCTATTTCCATATGGCCCCTCCCCTCTCCTGCTAATCTGTTTACTTCTTTTTTTTTCACAGTGATCAGGACCCAGGATAGGGACTTGGAGGGGTCATGAGCCCACCTGGTGCGCACTCTCCTCTAAGTCCCTATACTGAGCAATTATTGACCAATCATTGAGCGCCGTTGAGCAAGTTGAGCATCTCAATCAACCAATCACTGAGCTCTGTTGAGCCGGCTGCTTCCTCAACCCACCAATCAGATGGCCGGACCGGATCAAGTGCATTATGTGAGTGACAAGCGTAAACAACCGTACTATCATCAATGGACTGAGATCGGTAACAGTGAGATCGGTAACGGCAAACAAGAGGTAAGTCCAGTATATTCTCCAGCTCCAGAAATGCTTTCTAACAGTTTTTTTTTTCCTGCATGGATTTACGTGCAGTAATTACAAAGCTATTAACTTTAAAGTTTTAAAAGCATTAATAGCGAAAATATAATCGCCCATCTAACTAAGTTACTAACATGAATCGTAAACTGCAGTAATTCTTGATAGTCTTTGTAATGTTTTACTAAAAAGTAAATACTTTGGAAATACCCAAACACAATCAGGGCTGGACATTAGGACTAACCTACTATCCAAATACAGGTAGATTTTACCTGTGGCTAGTAACACTAACGTTACTGTCACTTGCCAGTTTGTCCTGTTGGAATTGACTACTTACTGTACATTTAAATCGTTTAGGGCTGTTTTGTCCGGCTATCTCCACTAATCTAAACTATTTTGTCTATTTTTGTAGTAACTGATAAGTCATTAACAGTCAATAACATGTTAAAACACTGAAAACACAAGGCAAGCAAAAATATAGTCTAAAATGATAAAACCATTACCTTTTGAACTTTTAGCTAATCACATGAAATATCACATTAAAAGGTAAATCAGATAACATCCATAAAGATTACTCAGTACTTGTGTAGTATTTTTTTTTATTACTATTATTTTACAAAATACCTTTTTACTTCTAATTTAAGTAATAGTAATAGCAGTACTGTTACTTGTGTACATGTTTTGCATCTCCTGGTCTTCCAGTGTTTAGTCCCCTGTACAGTTTGAAAAGAAGAAACTAATCTGAATCTGTTTCTGTTTTATTACAACAGATAAAAAAGCATGGATTTGGAGGGACACAAGTGCAGTGTATGTGGCAGTAGTTTCTCTGTGAAGTCCAACCTGACTCGGCACATGCAGCTTCATGGTCCAAAGGGATATGTGTGTGAAGTGTGTGGGAAAAGCTTCTCACTGAAACAGCAGCTGAGCAGCCACCAAAAACAGCACCTGTACCCATGCATCCGTCTGTACAGGCAGGGAGAGGCCAAGCTGCAGTGTACGGATGCAGCTAAGAGTGTGGCAGTGGCCCCCAGCAAAGCAGTAGACCCCAGCTGTCTGGATTCTGAAAAGGCGGAGGCTGCTGCAAAGAAAGCTGGAGGGGAAATGTGGAAAGGCCAGCTAGTTGTCACATTCGGCAAATATGCAGGACAGTCTTTCAGGTGGCTGCTCGAAAATGATGTGGGCTGGGTCATATGGCTGCTGTCTGAATATTGCCAGAAGGGTGAGAAGAACGATCTCCTAAAGTGGCAAAAGGAGCGATTGCTGCAGTATGCCAGAGAGTTCCCGCCTGTCACCTTTCATCTTGACAAACACTTGGAGGTAACTTTGACCCGTTAACTGAGATTAAATTATATTTACTGTTTTGTTTATAAAAAAAAAATGTAGTGCATGTGTAAATAAGTTAGGCACATATTAATGCACCTTCAATAGTAAAATCATCAATGTTTACTCTGCACAAAAGCTTGTGCTTTAGACATAGGAAGTGGTAACAGTGTAAGTACTTGTGTTTATGTGGTACAATACAACTCTGTATGTGTTTTTCTATAATTTCTTTATTTTCTGCATGAACAGGAGTCAAGGAAAGACAAAGGAAAGAAGGCTGAATCTACCCTTTCTAAGTTCCAGCAGGATCCTGACTATGCCAGTGATGCTGAATTGTTGGCAGCTGCTGGTAATTAACATTTAACACGGCATAACTCTATTTTGAAATTCATATAACATTTTCTTACTGATGTATTTCAAACATCTGACTAAATACACTGCCGAAATATCACACATTTTATGGCACTGATAATGACGACAGTAGGTTTTGGATTTCACTTTAATTTTCAGCAGGGTGAGGTATATTATCAAGCTAGCTGCCCCTTTTTCAGTGTAACAGATTTAATGCCTAAATGCTTTTTTTGGCATTTAGATAACACATACAAAAATCTATTTAATTTGTATATGTGATATGTTAGATTTTTTTATTATATTACAATATTTGTTTACACTATTGCCTATATTTTTTGTAGCAGCTCTATACTAAAATGTTTGTATTAAATATAATTTGTGTTCTCTAAAATAAGATCTGATAACATGGAAAATAGAAACAAACTTTGTTTATTGTGATAATGCTTGTGTTTGTCATTATATTCACATCTTAAGCAATGTGCTCAATACATTTTGTCTGATTTTTTCTACAGAGACTGTCCTTGAAGAGTCTGAGGTAGCAGTCTCCACACAGCTGACCACCTGGGGAGAGCTCACACCGGCTGTGAGTCAGGACTCTTCCCACAGCCTCAGCACATCTCAGGGAAGACCTTCTTCCCCTGTTGACACCTCTGCCTCAGAAACTGGTAACATCTTGCTGGAGGGCTGGCAGAAATACTGGGAGCATCCACCTCCATCTACACAAGCCAATGGTATAGCTCCTCCTAACATCAAGTGGCTGAAATGTGATGAGATGTATGGTCTGTTTGAGAGGCCTTCCAGGTACAAGAATGCCAAAGGAGATATTGTGGAGAGAAGGCTTTTAAAGGAGAAGATGCAGTTCCACCCACCCCCAATTCCTACTTCTGTCAAGGGAGGACTGCCCAACATGATGGCATTTTTCACAACCCCTGCCTTCTTCTGGCGCCCAGTTGGTGTGATGCAAGCCAAGATCCGCTGCCCTAGCTCCAACTGCCCTGCACCACCAGGTGAATACCTTGAAAAGAAAGGTTTTGGTAGTTATGCCAGGCAAGTGTGTGGGATGAAGTACAATTACACCCTGTTGACAGAGAAGCTGAAGTGTTCACATTGTGAAAAGATGAGGCGGGCAGTGAGTAAGACACATAGTGACGCAGACAGTGAAGATGAGGACAGTCATCATGTTCAGCAGTACATTTGGCTGGCACACAGTCCCAAGATTCTGATGAACTTGGCCCCGGCCATCAGAAGCATGTTTCCTGCCATACTGTGTGGGAAGCGTGCTATTGACAAAGGCGTGGTTACTCTTCTGAATGACAGGGTCAACAGTGTGTCCATGAACAAAGTCCAGAGAGTGCTGCAGCAGGGACATGATGAGTGGTATGTGGAGCGCCGTGACCTGTACCAGACTCTCCTGTATGAAGCCCACACAGCTGGATCTGCATCGTCTCAGAAGAGCATCCTGTCCTTTGTCAAAGCTGCTGGTACTTACACCCCTCCTCTGCCCCGGACTCCCCTTCCTTGTGCCCGTGTGCTGAGGCGTGCACACATGATCATGGAGATGGAGAGGATGCCTGTGTACAGAGCCTCAATCCTCAGTGTGACTGGAGAAATCCTCTGCATTGATGGTACAAGAAAGGTATGTGTATTGTATCAATTCATGAAGTTATGCAGACTTAATATTTATTTAGTCACTTTAAAGTGACTTGAGCCAGCTTATTGTTTTGAATAAGGGACTTTGGCCTCACTGTTCAGTGTTCAAATGTGATGGATACAAAATGTACATGCATTGTAATTCATATAAATTATATTGGACAGACAGGTTATTGTTAGATCTTATCAAATGAATGTTCTGCTTTGTGTTTTCCAGGTCCTTAAGAAGATATATGGTGATGGTCAGGGCACCATGCAGTATGTCACCAGTGTGCTGAACGAGTGGGGCCAGTTCTTGACCACAGTGGTGGTGGCAGCTGAGTCTGAGGGGTGTTACAGCCGTATGGCCAAAGGTCTGATGGGCCGCTTTGAACGAGCTAGGGCTCCTGCACCAACTGTCATATATGCAGATAACAACTGTTGTCGGTAGGTAATAACACATCCATATACCCTGATAAAATTTGTCATTCATTTAATGTTAAAAAAACAAAGAACACATGCTGAATTTATATTGTTTCAGTGACAGTGGTTCGTCCTTCCTGGAGAACCTGTTCGGGGACTGGGTGCAGAAGGGCACTGTGGTCAGACTGGACATTCGACACTGGCTGCACCGCTGGGATGCTGTTGTCATCAAACAGAGCCATGCCAAGTATGGGGTGTTCATGAGTGCCCTTGCAGGTGCAGTGCTGGCCTACTACAAGGACGATATGATGCTCCTAATCCAGGCAGTCAGGAAGGGCAACCAGGAGTTGTACGCCAGTCTTTCAGACGAGGACATGATAACCTTCCTCAAACCTCACCAGATCAGGTCCTATGTCAGACGGATCACCCGTGGGGTTGAGGTTAAGTGTACTATTAATCCATGTATAATCTTTATGTATAAGAAGCTCAAAACATACTTCACTAAAATTAACTAAGTTGTCACACTACTATATTTCATTTTGGAAATACTTCCAATTATTGAAATAATTTCACATTTTAAGCGATATAACTATATAAAATAAATGTGAATGATTGTTACAGGAGACAGCTTCAGCAATTGAGTCCATCATTACGGAGTTCAAGGGACCTGCAGGCCTTGACATTGATGGAATCCACCTGTTCAAATCAGCACAGGCAGTGGATTCTCACTGGGCAACTGCAAGCAAGCATCTTAGTTGTATGCAGGTGGGTAAACATTTTTGAACTAATCATTGTAAAATCATACAAACTCAAACTCACAGACACCATAATAAATAAGCAACGCATGTTTTATAGGACCCCCCTGGCATACAGCTGTATGTTTCAGTGAAGGTGGTGGTGCTGAATGGTGTCCGCCTGAACAAGTACAGGTGTCGGCGAGGCAGTAACTCCTTGGAGGGCTTGCACTCACACCTGTACAATGCCATTCCCTCACAGAGATGTGGAGTTATGCCATTCCAAGTAAGTATAAACAGCTTTAATATTTTAAAAAAATATTGATTACACAACATTGTTCATAAGCATATTTTACCTGTATCCTCCCTGCTTTTGTGCTACCCTCTCTTCCTGTGTGTATGTGAGCTCTATGCTGTTCACATAGCATCAACCGGGTGTATGAGATGCGCACACACACAAAATAGCCTATTGCGGACAAAAGACAAATTGTATGTCATGCTGCTGGGCGATGCCCACTTTGTAATCAAAATTAGTTTCTGATGTACAATAATGCATGAATGGTCATGTCTTTCAGGTGTATCTGATTGCATTTGCTGTGCAGTGGAACAGCCGCATGGAATCACTCCGGGTTGCTGGTGGTCATGGCAGGCAGACGTGGTGTATGGACCCACGGCAGATTCAGCGCCTGAATCAGCAGGCTGTTGTGCTCTTCGGTAAAGAGCATGTCCTCGAGCCCAACTTTGCCTCTCCAATGCCCTACCCTGCTGTATACAAGGACCCAGATGAGGAGGAGCTCCTTGGAGTAGAGTATGCCATGTGCCAGTCAACCAGCTTCACTGCAAGGGATTACTATGCCCAGCAAGGTACACAATCCTGCATTATAACAATATACATACATACTGAGCAGTCAAATACCTATAAATATCATGCATATTCTATCCATGACAAGTATGCATGATATAGTTCATTTTTATTTTACATAATATGAAACAAATGAACTGCAGCATCGCCATGTTGTATTAATTAGTCTACTGTTAGTTGTTGTAACTGCCTAGACACACTGGTGATTAGTACATTACATATTTGCAGTTGAGGAAGAGCAGGCCCGTGAAGAAGAGGAGACGGCTGAACAAGGCGAGGACAAGCTGTCAGATGAGGGCGTAGACATGGGTGCAGAGTCAGAGGAGGATCCTATGGACACTGTCAGTGACAAACATGTCATCCTCACTCAATCAGAACAGGTGGAGGAGGAGGACAGTCCTGCTCTGCAGGATGTGCTGATGACCCAGAGCCATCTGCATCTTCCTGGGCTGGAGGAAGTGGAAGCCTTGGCCCTTCTCATTTTAGAACTGGCAGACAACAGTGACCGTCACCTAGTGCCAGCTGACCTAAGGCTGAAGATTGGCAATGCAGTTGGTGCTCTGCATGAGCATGACAGGTCTGCAGCCAACTTTGTAAAAAGGTATGAGTCAAGGTGGGGTTACACCCTGTTTGGCAGATGCTTGGGAGCTGACACACCCGAGACCAGAGCAGCACAGAAGACAAAGTTTTCCTGGATGAAGTACCCTCAGTCAGCCCAGGTGACTGAGGATAGTCGTCTGTTGTACCTCATTATTAAGATGCTGAAAAACCGGCCACCAGCCAGTCGTCTCACCTCCCCCACTAAAATCACCAATGCAATCAAGGGCCAGTATAAAAGGATTGTAGACCGAGTCAGAGACGATCCCATCCTCAAAGGTCTCTCCATTCCTCTGCCCAATCTGAATGCCAAGTCCATCTCTACATTCATGGCACGGGAAGAGAAGAAGGCTAACTACAGGGCAACAGTAATGCCAAAGGTGAAACCCCACCAAAGAGTGCTGTCAGAAGAACCAATGCCAGCAGCTCCGACTCTGCCAGAATCCCTTCCAGCTCCAGATCGACCTCAGGTTCAGTACCAGAGCCTACGTCATACAGCTGGGAAAAGGCATGGTCAGAAGCGGAAGTAAGTTGTTCAGTTCTTCATGTCACAAGTATGTGACTTTACTACTTTATTCAAATATGTGAACATATCTGAATTTATCAGCTGAGTGGTTTAAACTTAAACACAACAAACCACGTGAATTGATAGTCATACACATTATTTCTCATTAATTATACTCATCATCATATGTATGATTTATTTTTGCAGGGTTGATGTGGAAATGCTTGGGAACCGGCCCATTCAACCTAAACCCCCTGTGGCCACGTACATCCCACCCAGAGCGTCAGCAGCACCTGTCCTGGTAGTGGTTCCTGCACAGCCACAGGGACCATCTATGATGCTCTGTGGGGCATCCAGCAGTCAAGGGTTCATACCTTTCACACCACCTCCTGCGCTGACATCCAGACCAATCAAGCCTCATAAATCCATGAAGCCTTGTGGGGCCTGCCAAGTACCCCAGTGTGGTGGGCAGCGCAAGAGGTACACGCCCTCCAAAGACAAGGCTGCTGAAAGTAGCCAAAAAATATTTACCTATTGCCCAGCAACTAGGAAGTCCACCACTTCAGGTTTTGAAGGTGTTGTGTTCAACAGTTTTGAACACTTCAAAAGTGTAGTAGATGAGGAACTAAAAAAGAAAAAAAATAACAACTAGAGAGCCAACTCCATCTGCAACTACATCCCCCAAATCACATTCCCCAAGTCATATTTGCTACAATATCTGCCTGTTATACCAATTCATTATACACCACCTATAAAACACATACCTATTTTCTCATAGAAAAAAAGATGTGTTTTTAGTGAATGTAAATATCTGCTTAACATTGCATACTATTGCACTGCATTACCTCATCCCCTTGTATATAGTACGTATATTGTATATTGCTTAATGTGTACATGTATAAATCTTGTAATACGAATCCTGTAAATAATAACTTATTAGTTCCTATTTTGCTATATTTTCTGCTAAATTACATAATAATTAATGTTAATTCTATTCTGTTTACATTGTTTCCTTGTGTTAATGTTATTGTTGTTGTGTTGTTTATTTATTTCTAATATGTAGATATATATTGTTGAACAAATAAAATAAAAGAATGTTTCCAAATATATGATTCCTTTCACTGCTGTTTCCCCATTTGTCCACTTGATAGAGGTAAAGACTGTCACATGAAACTGTATTGAGTATAAGAGAGGCTGAATTACTTACCAGTAAGGTAAAGATAAAGTCTTTTTCTAAAATTCCATTAAGGCCCTTTTATGTGTACATTTTACATGCTCCCAGGGCGAATGGGGCCAATAGAGTGAATAATATCTCAGATATGAGCAAATTACACTTTGTTCAAGTACCCTAATATAGTTTCTTAGATTTTTTTTTCAGTGATCTTGCAAACATTGTAACTAAAAGTCTCAAGTTTATTTGTAAAGTGCATTCATTCATACTTCAAACAGATATGACAAACACATTTGTTACATTACTTGTTTTTTATTGTTTTAATTAAAGCATTATGTTTGTTACATTATGTGACAGACATCTTATTATTAAGCAATAAGGTTCGAGAGGCCGTGCTGTATCATGAATAAATTAGGCATATAAAACGGTTACCACACAATAAAAATATTAATATCAAAAATATATATTAATTTATATATATATTAGGTTGTACGTTTTCATAAAGTAAAATCATTAACTGCCTTCCGCTGTAAAAAGTAGTCCCTAACTGCTAAAGCTTTGTTTACGTTGCTAAGGAGGTTCAATGATACACAAAACCGTTGAGTGAAGCGGTCAAAGCCGTGCTGTATCATGAATACGACACAGCTGCTGACCAATCAGAATTGAGGAATGGAACTAACCGTTTTATAATACTTAATAAAACATTCAAGTCAGAGATTCTAGTCTTCATGGTCTTATTCACAAAAACATAAAAAAGAACAGTAAACCATTTCAGAGGTAAACAAGACTTAGTATTGATATCCCTCCCCTCTCCTCTCTTCTGTCTATTTCCATATGGCCCCTCCCCTCTCCTGCTAATCTGTTTACTTCTTTTTTTTTCACAGTGATCAGGACCCAGGATAGGGACTTGGAGGGGTCATGAGCCATTCCCAGGCGGTCTCCCATCCAAGTACTAACCAGGCCCGACCCTGCTTAGCTTCCGAGATCGGACGAGATCGGGCGTGCTCAGGGTGGTATGGCCGTAAGCGAAAGCTGAAGTCAAGAGTGAGCTATTTAAAGAAGACACACCAGCAGCAGCCCTACACAGATCGACCCGTAAAGACACACGCCCCGGACTGCAGTTGCAAGAATAACAACCACCCCACCCTCAAAGAAATAGTATTATTAAAGCATATAAACGTATAACTATTTTTTCCCCCGACATATTATCGCTTCAACCAAAGTTCGCCATAATGTTGATTAACAAAGAAAAAAGTCAACTCTCCTCTCTTTTCGTGAAAAAAGGAAGTAAAAATGGGCAGATTTTGATTATTTAAAAGTAGAAATAAGAAGCATATCATTTTATGGAAAAAGAAAAAAGTAACAATTGCCTTTTCTTTTAGCTAAAGAGGTGCTCAGGTGCATCTCAATACATTAGAATGTTGTAGAAAAGTTCATTTATAATTCAACTCAAATTGTGAAAGTCGTGTATTAAATAAATTCAGTGCACACAGACTGAAGTAAGTCTTTGGTTCTTTTAATTGTGACGATTTACCTCGCATTAGTTACTTTTTATGGAAAGTAATGCATTACATTACTTTTGCGTTACTGTTTAAATCTGGCTTGCTTGTTTGTTTTTAATATAAAAAGTAGCCTACTATTTTTTTTTTTTTTTTTTTTTTTTGACAATGTAAAAGCCTTTTCATACCAAAAGCCTCAGGTTAAGGGAAAAGTAAATTCACGTCTGTACAGTAGACCACAGAAGAAAAAAATGTCAACTCTTTACCAGTAAAAAAAGGAAAACAAATGTTAGATAATCTAGATGAATTGGGTCCCTGTACGGTCCGTGTACGTTTTATTCATTTCATTTTCAAATTGAAACGAAATAAGCAGAAATAAGAAAACGGCTCATTTATTCGTTTTTTCATTAGTTCAGAAAACGAAAAAACGAGATATTGGCTCGATCATGAGACGCCCCTTTACGCCGATTGGTCAATCAAACCTGGACCGGTGACACCATCCATTGTTCGTTCAACAAAATAAAAGACCATTATTTATTTATTTTCATTCTTTTGCAGTCTTTAAAACAACACACAAGTGCAATAACATTAATTACATCAAAATATTATACAATGTAACTAAAAATATAATAATAATAATAATAATAAAATTTGAAAAGCAATTAGAAAATCACATGTACACAAGAAGTTCAAATAGTTACAAATTATTCAAACAATAGATTTATGGCTTTAAAAATAATTTACAGCTTGTGTCTTATTTCTTGATTCTTTTAACCATTGCATACCTGGCTGTTTCTATTAAAATGAGAGTCAACAAGATGATAGTCCTCTGACTTCTGTTCAACCTAACTCGTTTCACAAATATTTATTTCACAAATATTAATCTGCATCCAGCATGTTTTATTTTGCTGAATGATTTTAAATCTGAGCATCTGCGGTACCCAGACAGCGCAAAGAATAACAGATCAGTGTTCAGTCAAGTGTAAATGCACAGCAGTCTTAACGTTTCTTTTAGACATTATGTTCAGTTTTGGACAAGCGATGGTAAGTGCAAATACTGTAATGCAAATCTACCGAGGGTGGAGAATTTGATTTTTTACTGCACTGTATATCATAGCCACAGGAACGTTTCATTTCGCCAGGATTTAAGTTAGTATAAGTGTGCAAAGCCTTGATGCTTAGCCTAAGTAAAATGTTGATATCAGCTAGATAAAAAATAACGCTTTAAAAAAAGTCGCTTTTCACGATGTTCGGCCATTTAACCATTAAATTAGCCTACTTGCCCACCGCCCCACCGTCGTTTTTTATTAAAATATTATATTGAAGTAATTTTTATAGAAATAATATCAAGGTAGTTCAGCGGGACAACAGACAATCGCCTGCTTCATACAGCACAAGCAACAGCGCAGGAGACCATGATACAGCGAGATGATTGACACGACCATAGCGGAGGCAGAAGCACAAGAGCGCAAGTAAACGTTTGTTAATCAAGAAAAAAATATAGGTGCCTGTAGGTTATATACATCTATAGCCACAGGAACGTTTAATTTTGCTGAGATTTAAGTTAAATGTGCACAGATAATTAATGACACTTAGGTGGGCCCAGGGAAAAAAAAAAATATTAGGCTAGAGTTTAAAAAATGTAAAAAATAAAAAAAACTGTCATTTTATACTGTATTATATATTTACACTGGATCACCAACAGTACAGTAAAAATTAAATTCTCCACTCTTCAGTACCTTCAGTCGATTTGCACTACAGTATTTGCACTTACCATCGCTTGTCCAAAACTGAGTATAATGTCTAAAAGAAAAGTTATGACTGCTGTGGATTGACACGTGACATGTGAACGGCCCCTTAAAATGGTAACCATATGTAAAAATGTTTTTCTGTCTATGCTCTCTAAACACTTCAAACTATTTTGTGTCCATATTTTAAACCTTTATATTCTACATCAACTTTACCTGAATTCACTTTACATTTTTGATACGATCTCAAAACACTGATTAGAAAAAAGCTTCCCTCTGGCGGTCAATCGTGATAATTCAGAGTTGCTTGTTACCACCTGTTCTCCGTATTAAAATATCTGTTGTTATAACCTGGGATATTTCAACAATATTTATTAATACACTTTCTTTAATGCGCTCAAATTTAGATTTTATTCAGTGTTTCTATTCAATTTCTATTTTAATTATATTTAAAGTGTCATCGGTTACCACAATCTTTCATGTTTACCAGACACAACATGAAAACACGGTTCTAGCACCTCCCGTAGATCCGGACCTGTGGGGTTTCATAAAAGAAGTTTACCAAATAAGCCTGGTTTATTTCAGTTAGTCTGACTTATTTTGAGCCAAATCAAGCTAGCTAAAATAAGACTTGCTTATTTGGTAAACTTTTGGTACGTCTGTTAAAGATCACTTGATTTGGAAAGCATCTACTGTGTACAAACATCTGACAGACCTCTTTAAGATGTCAGTTTTACATGCATTGTAAATCATAAACATCTGAAAGACATCAAAAATTGTTAGGTACATGGATCGACCCGTAATGATACATGTCCCCGGCTGCAGCTGCAACACAAACAGCCACATTTACCCCCTCAAGCCTTTTTAATATATATATTTTGTTTTTACTAGGCCTAATAATACTAACAAAAAAAAAAAAAAAAAAAAAAACCCTATACACATATCAACTCGCCACATTGTCGCACTTTGAGTGCAAGTGAATGTGCCTGTTTTTTAGAAGAGATGCGAGGCATATCATTTTAAAAACAAACTAACAAACATTTGTTCTTCAGGGTCTGCTCTGTAGCATACAATTTAATAATAATAATATGAAACATACAAGGTTAAACATTGAGAGTATTTTTGGAGTTTTTTTTTATTTTATTTTTTTTTTATGCCCATTAATGACATAACATCAATTTTAGTCTACCATTGAAAAGGACTAATAAGTCTTTCAAACAAAAATCATTTTTATGTCACGTACCTGAAACTGTGTCATTTTACTGCTATATCCATTGTCTCCTATTGGATCCGAAAAGGTGAATGGCTTTCATAACACTCCACAGTGTTTCTTAAACACTTTCTCCAGAGATCCAGACAGTGATGCTGTTTATGGGAAGGTTTTACTTCTGGGATAAAATTGTTCCCAAAAGTGAGATAAATCTGATAAAGCCTCCCTTTAAATGCACAGGTATGTCTTCAAATATACAACTGATACATATAGGCCTGTATGATGGACCACAAATGACAGAGAAACTTATAGCTGGTCCCAACCAGCTCCAAAACACATACAGGCATTTTACAAATAACCCTGAAGGCCTTGATGAGCTGCTTGACTGGAAGTGGAGGTGTTTATTTAGGGCTGAAGCTAAACTCTGCAAAACCCTCATGAACTGACTTTGGCACCCAAGGTTTGTGAAGCCCTGAGGTTCATGAGAGATTCGCAGAGGGTTTTGAGAACACAATGTGTGCTGGTTTCACTTTGTTTATATACACAGCTGCATACGTTTCAAAATTTTGTGAACAGAAGAAGTTTACTGCATTTCAACAGTATACCACCAAAATAAATGATATACAGAATTTTTTAAGCTTAAGGATTTGAGCGCTTGAATGAAATGTCATATTGCAGTTTAAATCGTGTCAAAATAACCAAAATAATAATAATACATAATTATAATGTAATTATTCAAATCAAATGTAAAAAAAAGTTTGTTTGTTTGTTTGTTTGTTTTTCTTGCGTGTCATGTGACCATTAACATACACTCCTCAGCTAATACACTTACACATGACTTATTGCTTGTTCCCTTTATCATTTTTAACTGATTGCTTGATTTATTTTCTTTCATTTTATTTTCTCTGTGATTTCTTTCTGCTTACAGTGTTGCAAAGAACATATTCTTCCTTTCTCCTCCAGGGGGCGATCGAGAGACCTTTTCTCTACAGTAAATCTCTAAGCACTTTATACAAGTCAAAAGTTTTTGAAAGCTGAAGTCAAGAGTGAGCTATTTAAAGAAGACACACCAGCAGCAGCCCTACACAGATCGACCCGTAAAGACACATGCCCCGGACTGCAGCTGCAACACAAACAGCCGCTGTTCCCATCTCTCCCATCTGCAACCTTTTTTCCACAAAATATTCCAAACTTCTTCTCAGTGCACAGCATTGGTGTCATAACTAGGGATGTGACGATATCAAAATCTCATGATACGATAATATTGCGATATTACTATATGAACCTAGACCGATCGACCCGCAATAACACAGTATGCATCTGTGCCATACTTACAAAGAAAACCATAACGTGTCCTCCAGGGGGCAATCGAGCGGCGTTTTGTCTTTACAGCAGGTTAAATCTCTAAGCACTGTGTTTTTTTTTTTTTTTTTTTTGTTTGTTTTTTTTGTAACTGATGCTCCTCTCCTCATCTTAAACTAGACTAGAGGTCATCAAGCTGCTTCATCAAGCTGCCTGAAATTTAAAGGAAGCGAATGTAGGATTGTGACCAAGCCTCAGACCAAAACACAAAATGACAACAGTAACATCAGTTGAGGGCTGCAACCTGCACTTTTAAATGACAATATCCTGGCCGGACCACTGTTGTCAGTGACATAAGTATTTGAAATGAACATGATTTCTTAATGTCTAGTGACATGTCAGGGGCATTTTATGATTAACTGAAATACATTTCTTACATACAGTTCCTTTAAAGTCAGTGTTTCAGTAATTTAATGACAAGTTGTATTAGGCTATTCTCCTTTGGTGGAAGTTAATGGTCACATGACACGCAAGTAAAAAAAACAACAACTTTTTTTTTTGTTTGATTTGAATACAATTACATTATAATTATTTATTACTATTATTATTATGTTTATTTTGTCATATAGGAGTATTGCAATTTGAACTGCAATATGACATTTCATTCAAACGTCCAAAAAATCTGTAAATTGTGCAACTGTGTATATAAACAAAGTGAAACCTGCACACATAGTGTTCTCAAAACCTCTCTTCTCTTTTAAAACAGTGAAACAGTAATAATCAGTTTCAAAATTAGAGGTACGTGACATAAAAATTATTTTTAGTTTGGAAGGCTTATTAACCTTTTCAGTGTTAGACTAAACTAATGTTATGTCATTGATGGGCAAAAAAAAAAAACTCAGAAAAAAAAAACTCTCAATGTTTAACCTTGTTTAAATGTTTACTATTATTATTAATAATAAAAATTATACGGGACGTGTATCATTGCGGGTCGATCAGTGTATCTAGAACAATTTTGATAATTAACTAGGCTACACAAAACACAATGTGCATTGTGCCTATACACTTCAGAAACCAGGGGAGTGTTTCAAAAAACAGCTAAAAACAGCCTAGGCTGGTTGGCTGGTTTTAGCTGGTCATAGCTGGTCAGCAGGCTGGTTTTAGAGGGGTTTTGGCCACTTTCTCAGAGACCACCATCTTAAACCATAAGACCAGCCAACCAGCCTAGTCTGGTTTTAGCAGTTTTTTTTTCAACAGGGGGATTACATGTTAAAAAGACTTAAAATAGAAATCACATTGAATAGAATCTAAATTTGATTGCATTAAAGAACGTTTATTAATAAATATCAAATAAATTGAAATATCCAAGGTTATAACAACAGATATTTTAATACAGAGAACAGGTGGTAAAAAGCATCTCTTAATTATCAGGAATGACTGCCAGGGGGCAGCAGAGGATTAACAATTTTACAATTTCAATTCCTTCCACATGGATTTTTTTTCTAATCGGTAAATCGATGTTGAATATAAAGGTTTAAAATACAGACACAAATTTTGTTTAGAAAGCATAGACAGAAAAACATACGGTTACATATGTTTCTTTTATTATTTTTTATCCTATTTTTTGTTGAGTGTTATAGTCACATCTTTAATATAGTATCGAGTTTGTTTTTGTTTAATCAATATTCTGATTTCTGAATGTTCTGATTCAGATTTCATCGAATTTAATGTCAACACAACATGTTCTTTCAGTTGTTTGGAATTTCACACATGAATTGAGATGTGGATTTACACATGATTATTTTACTCATAACTTGCAGGTTATGTATGTTGTGGGTTTGTTAAATATGTTTGTCTGATCATATGCATTAATAAATCATGTGTTTTTAATTAAGCTGCAAAATAGTTTTTGGAAAATAAGGGATGGCCCACTTTACCTGAAAAGAAATTTTGTCTGGAGTACATGACCTCAAAATGTTTATTGGTATATATCTTGCAAATAACACTATATGAACTGTATTCAAATTAGAATATAATAGCTGGACCTTAAAGTTAACAACAGAAATAAAGAAAAGAAAAACATCTAAGTATCTAAAAAACACTTTTTACAAGTGGCCTGCTTTACCTAAATTCACCCTGTTAGGCATTCTATTTCATTTTTTTTTGTCTTTATCCGCATTTTTCAATGTAAGAACGGGCTTGGCCATTTGTAAATTTTATGGGTCAAGCTTCCAGTCCATGTCCAGCTATTTTAAGCTGTCCCAAAATAGTTTGTTTTGCTGCAAAATATTGCAAATTGGTGTGTCTTGCCATGTTATTTTAATGTACTATCCTGATTATGAGCACACTGGTTTGTAGTGCAAACAGTTTTACCATTTACAGCACGTTGTTATCCTTCTCGTTATTTCCCTATAGCGGATAATGAACTGGAAGTCTCACCCAAATGCTTACTTCTGCGTCGAAGAGAAAGATGGATAATAAAAACAAAAATGCACCATCGGATTTATGCGTGCTCAACAGAAAACGATATGTAGTAAGTTAGTCCCCTAGATGGCGCCAAATGAAAAGTGATTCATTTGTATTCTGCGATCACGTCACCCCAAACTGCAGATGCACACAGCGCTAGACAAAATGGCTCTTGTATTTTCTCAAAATAGTTCATATAAATAATGTGTCAATACTAAAATGTAAGTCCTAAGACTAAGGAAGAAAATGAAGAAAAACACAAGGCATTTCCTGATCTTTTTTGACAATCTTGGTGTTTATTGTAAGTATTGCATTTTAACTCACAGCTAGAATCAGAGTGCATGTTTACAAAGAATGGCCACAAGTTCATCAGGACCTCTGTTCCTTCCGGGTGGAAAAGCTTCGCCTCTAACAGAACCTTTTCCCCGAGTCTCTTGACAAAACACAGATGCTGTTTCAGGATCCGTTTAGCAATTTTTCTTTTCCTCCGGAGCGACTGAGATCAGCGATGTGGGAGAGCTGATCCCAGACCAGCACCACTTCTCTTGGAAGTGTCGTTGAATTCAGGCCTGGATCGGTGGCCTCAACAGGACATGGTCCATTCTCATCAAAAAAATTAAATAAGATAAAACTAAACAAAAGCACTGGCATCTCAGATTGGGCCCTGGCTTTAAATAGTGCATATTCATAAACCAATAAAACAATATGAATGAAAAGAAGAGACAAAAGACAAAAGCGACAATAGAGGTTCTTGTCTGGGGTTTGGCCAGGTGTTGATAAAGCACCGCTGAGTTCGGTTCCAACGCATCCGTGGCGTTCGGCCGCGTGACCAAAACAGTTTGTTCTAAACACAATGGATTTACACCCGACTAAAACAGTCGATACTAAAACTCTCTTAACAGGGGTGAGTACAACTACTCCACACATATGGGCCGTTCAGCAGCCAAAAGCATTTGGTTGATGCTGGATCGGGACACCTAGCAGATGTCCGTATACTGCTCTATTGCAGGCAGAACGTTTACAAATTGGCTTTAAAACGCACTAAAAAGCAGCTCGGCGTTTGGGGAGGAAATATAAAATAAAAATAATAAATCACAGACGGAGTGAGTTTATGGTTTAGAACAGGGGAATGCCATCAAAGATCTGACGAATGAAATAAGTTAACCCTTTCCTCCGATTTCGGAGCAAGGGGAGAAAATAAATACGAAGTGAGGAAAATTAATCTCACACAAAATAAAGAAATTAATGAGTTTAACATACAGTACAGCGGGAAGCAAGAGTTCGTGGCGCGCATGCGCCGCTCACTCCACGTCCACAGCACACGATACTAGTAGTGGAATGCCTTTCAGCCTTAAAACAAATAAAATGCAGAACATAAAATCGAATAAATAAAGAGAGCCACTCAGAGTTAGCATGCCTTCAACAGAGGTCCACGCTTTGGCGTCCCACCGACAACTGCCTGCGGTCATTCGTTCTTGTGAGTCCGATTTTAAGTACTTCAGTGTGTTGGTTGTTTAGTTTTAAAGAAAGTCGTAAAATTCCTCGGGCAGCCACAGAATTGAAACTACTTACGTTTCATCCAGCATAATGAACAAATAATACTGTCCATGCCACCGCAAAAGACTCTCAAGAGGAAGATAGTCAATCTTTGCAAAAATATAATTTAAAAAGCACAAAACACAAGACATACAGCAACAGAGGCAATTTCTACCCATGGGTAACTACCTTTTTTTTTTTTATCTCCAACTTTAACTTTAATTTATTAAACTATCGTATTTATGTACAAAAACGAGCACGTTGGCGTTGCTCTTTTGGACGGACACAAGCGTTGTGTCTCAGGAGTAGGAGTGCTAATGTGTTGATCTGACTACAAGAGTTTATTGCTTATTTCTGCCAGGAGAGACATCTAGTTAAACACGGGGGTGGATATTTCTCTGACGTGGCGCCAGTTCTATGGAGGGCTCTACGCGGTCGAGTGCAAGATCGCTGGGTTTTAGCTGCTGCGTGGAAGGGTGGCTCCACGGTTTAATGCACCAAAAATTCCCACAGCCATGGGATTGTTGTTTTTCCGTCGTCTTTGATGAACGCAGTAGATCTTTCTGCTTTATCGGTTTCGTCACGTAGCACCAATGACAGTCCTGGTCGCCGTACAGCAGCGACGTTAGAACCATTAGACCGGATGAGGAGGAAATCAACAGGTTGTGTTGATATGGAGTTGCGCATGTCAGGTGATCCAATTTGGCTGGGTTTTGCTGAATGTTTCACTAGTGACCAGTTCACGACCCATTCATGTAGATAATTAACAATCAGGGGTTTGAATTAAAACGTAACATCTATTTTTATACATCTTAGCTTTCCTTTCGGAAAAAGGGGATTTAGATAATGACAATTATCAGAAAAGTCTCTTATTCAGGAATAAAACCATCTAGAAACCCAATTAAAATCACAATCACAGATTGTTTCCATCTCATTCATGTTCTCTCGGATACATTCACAAACTTAAAACAACACATCAGGCGTTCTATAGGGCGGTGCGGTGTTCTGGTCACCTGACTTAAATAAGAGTCTCTGATTGGTCGAGGAGGGAACGGTGGCTTGGAGGCAGGACTCGTTTCAAGGGCTGGGATAGTGTGTGTGTGTGTGCGCGTGTAAAAGGGGGAGCTCGTTTTATGAGCTGAAGGCCAGTTTGATGCTGCAGGAGGAGTAGCCCTCATCGCTGGCAGTGCTCTGTAGACTGCTGTGGTCGTCCAGATCGCTGGTGCTGGCTGTGCTGACGCTGTCCAGCTCTCCGTGAGAGAACTCTGTGCTCTCCACGTCCACCTCCATCTCTTCTGTGTCCAAAGAGAGGGAGAAATAAAGTCAGACAACATTTTCATAGCACTGCGCATCACAGCAGGTATGTCACATAAAGTGGTGACAGATATCTAGCTAGACAGAGAAAATGATAGATTATAGAATGACAATGACAGATAGACAGAACGACAGACAGACAGACAGACAGACAGACAGATAGAAAGATAGATAGACAGATAGATAGATAGACAGATAGACAGACAGATAAATAGAACGATAGACAGAACGATAGACAGATAGATAGATAGATAGATAGATAGATAGACAGATAAATAGAACGATAGATAGATAGATAGATAGACAGATAGACAGATAAATAGAACGATAGACAGATAGATAGACAGATAGATAGACAGATAGATAGACAGATAGAACGACAGAACTATAGAATGATAGATAAAGATGGATAGACTGAACAAGAATGATAGACAGACTTTAACATGGATAGACAGAACAATAGAACAAAAGAAAGATAGCTGGATAGAATGATGGATAGAACTTTAGCTGGATAGATAGATTTGCAAATTTTATTTATATTTGTAATGGTTTATAATAGATTAACACATGAAGCTCCAACCTTGGTCTGAGTCGGAGCGGTCGGATCTCTCGGAGCAGAGGGTGGAGCCTACACTGTCAGTGCGTATTCTCTCGCCCTCCAGCACGCCCCCGCCGCCCCGCAGCAGGTCCAGTCGCCTCCGGAGGTGACGCTGCTCTCGCTCCAAACTCTCCAACTGATGCTGAGACTTACGCTCTGCTTCCTCCAGTTTCTGTGGAAAGACAAAGGACGGTGACTCACAGATAATTACAGAAAAACACTAACGGCACGTACAAAAGAATTCACGTGTAATCAATGGCTATTACAGCTAATGCGTAAGCAAAGGCATGTTCGGTGCTACAAGTCCTTTAATTTATTTTGTCCCTTTTTTTTAATCACTTTAGGATTGGGAAATGTTGCAAGCCAGATTCAAACCGGCGTTGACTGCATGAGCATTCACCACAAATTCATTAACATTATGCCATGATTTACAGAGGTGTGTGTGTGTGTGTGTTTTGTCAAGCTCATGTGACTGATGGATTTGTTTACTACAGTTTTGAATCCAGTTTGGATCAATAATCCCTCCACACGTGACACGTGTGACCTTATAATACATTACGCTATAACAATACAGCATGACCCCCAGCTACAAACTCTAACATGCATACACACGAACACTCATAACTGGTCGGGACAGCTTAACCTGTTATGAGGTGAAAACCATCAGAATGAAAGCCAAACTAAAAATGCTGGGTTATTATCAGATACATATTTTTTAACAATAGGAAGTATCTGTCTGTAGTGCTTGACGTGTGTTTTACAAAAGAAAAGCTCTGAAGGCATAGAAACTGATTTGTCACGTTAAGTGACGTGGCTCTGCTTACAGGAAGCTGTGGGTTTTTGTAGGGTGTTGTGGCAGTTTAAATGTGTGGATGAGAGTAATTTGAATATTTTATGAAGTTGTAGTATATTTACAATAAAGAAAACATTCATTTTTCAAATACTGTGAATTTCTTTGTTTTAAACTTTTTTTATAATGCATACGTAGTGTTGTTAATGTATATGTAAAAAATGAAAGGTGCAACAGAAGAAGTAAATGTGCCTAGTCAAATTCTAACTCACATTTTCTAAATAAGCAGAAAGGCTCAATGTTTCTGAGCATGTGCGCAAACCACTAAGCCACAGCTCCGACATAATTTGCTCAATTTAGGAGCTCCTCCCAAGTGTGTTTACCTTTATGTGTGCTTTGGCCTTGTTGAGCAGTCCCAGAGTGGTGTGGCGGCTGCAGTCTTTTCCCAGCGGGATGAGCGTCTTCAATCGCTCCAGACACAAGCGAAGGTGGGCTCGCCTGAAACATGACACACAGAAACGTCAGCCTCATGCACACACGCACACATGCACACACCCTGGAAAAACGCAATGAACTCGCTGTACCTGTGTGATCTGACCAACAGCTTACGAGACAACACCTCATTCTCTAGCTTTAACACAAAGCATGCACACACACCTGCACATGCCACTGACTACTTGAAGATTGTATTCTAGGAACTCAACGTGCTTGAGGTTGTAGATGTTTGCTTTCTGATGCAAAACAGACCTGCGTCTCCGATGGTGTGCTTAGCGTTAATGAAAACTAAAAATAAGCATTTTTAATACTTGAAATAAAACAAACATTAAGAATGACCAAAATGAACAATAGAATTATATAATATCAATAGTTAGAACCAACGAATGGTAGACATACTAGAACTATAGATAAGATTGATAGAAGGATAGAACGATAGAACAACAGAACAATAGAATGACAGGTAGATAGATAGAATGGTAGATCGAATGACAGATAGATATAAATAGAAAGATTGAATGAGAAGACAGAATGAGAAAATGATAGAACGATAGAATGACAGAACAATAGAACGAAAGATAGATAGAACAACAGAATAAGAAAATGACAGATAGAATGATAAACGATAGAATGACAGAATAGAACGATATAGATAGAACGAGAGAGCGATATAGATAAAACGAACAATAGATAGATAGAACGATAGATAGAACGATAGATAGATAGATAGATAGATAGATAGATAGATAGATAGATAGATAGATAGATAGATAGATAGATAGATAGATAGAATGAGAATTATAAAGAGATAGAACGATGGATAGAGAGAATGCCAGAACGAAACGATAGATAGATAGAACGATAGATAGAACGATAGATAGAACGATAGATAGATAGATAGAATGAAAAAATGATAGAACGATAGAATGACAATGGTAGAACTATAGAATGACAAAACGATAGATAGAACGTCAAGTAGATAGATTGATAGAACAATGATGATAGAAAACGACAGAATGAGAAAATGATAGAATGATAGACAGATAGATAGAATGACAGAATAGAATGATATAGAGACAGAGAGAACGATAGAGAGAACGATAGAGAGAACGATAGAACGATAGATAGATAGATAGATAGAGAAAATGATAGAACAATAAAACGATAGACAGAACGACAAGCAGATAGATAGACAGACAAAAATGGATAGATAGATAAAGATGGATAGACAGAGAGAATGAGATAATGATAGAACAATAAAACGATAGACAGAACGACAGGCAGATAGATAGATAGACAAAGATGGATAGAACGATAGATAAAACAATAGACAAAACGACAGGCAGAGAGATAGACAAATGGATAAGTAGAATGATAGATAGACAGACAGACAGATAGAAAGACTGAACAACAGAATGAGAAAATGATAGAACGATAGACAGATAGATAGAATGACAATGATAGAACGATTGAATGACAGAACGATAGATAGAACGTCAAGTAGATAGAAAGATAGAATGACAGGTAGATAGATGGATAAAGATGGATAGACAGAACAACAGAATGAGAAAATGATAGACAGATAGAATGACAGAATAGAGCGATATAGACAGAACGAGAGAACGATAGATAGAACAAGAGAACGATAGATAGAACAAGAGAACGATAGATAGAACAAGAGAACGATAGATATACAGACACACAGATAGACAGACAGATAGATAGATAGAACCAAAGAAAGACAGGAATTTTATTTAAAGTACTAAAATAACTAAAACCTTAGAAACTATATATGCACATAAAACCACAACAAAATTACTTGAACTTTAAAATAAATTGAAAAACTAGTATATCAATGACACATAACTGTCACTAACACAACACCTCTTAAAAACACAAGCAGACTCTGTCTACTTTTTACGAGATCACGTGGGCATGAGTGAGCTTGCGTACGGGTGACTGCTATCAACACATGTGTCTCTAATTGTGTTATTGAGGCTTTTCAACTCTAATTGCGTTTGCATTCCACCTTATCGCCAATGAAGATGGCTGCTCTCTTTCTTTCTCACACACACACTCTCACACACACACACACACACACACACACAGTCTGTCTGGCCTGTGACAATGGCGGTAGATTTATCACAAGCCTTATCGCTCTGTCTGAGCACCACTGAGAGGGCACCGCTATCAGGACACCCGTCTCACAGACACTTAAATACACACACACACACACTAGTCGCAGATGCTCCAGTGTCTGCCTCAGTGTGTGGACATTGATTGATCAACCTGGTGCATTAATGGCTACAGGGGGCAGACTGGTATTTTAGACTTACTTGTAGCTCATACAAATTACTGCACCAGGCCTCTAGTTCGTCTACTCCCATTTCGCATTACAACCACTGCACCACGGCAACCAGATGTAACCCAAAAATATTTTAAGTACTTCTCACGCTATCTACATATCATCTGTCTCCAGACATGACAGCGTCACGTCACACACTCAAGCAAAGCTTGTCGGGAAGGCCGTGTACATGTGCGTGTTTGCTTTCGTGTGTGTGTGTGTGGCGTGATAAATGACTTTGTGCCAAACAACAATCACTTAGTCTGTCGTCTCGCAAGCTAAGTGAAAAACAACATCTTTAAAAGACCAAATAATGACGTCACACGTTAAATACTCCAGTATTTTTGGTACCTAAAAAGATGGGTTGCATAATATGAGAAAACAAAACAGAAACCAATGCAAAAAAAAAAAACACAGACAAAAGCAAGACGTAACATGGTCTAGGTAAAGTTAGGTGTGTTTCAGTTACTATGAATAACTTGCGGTGTGAATGACAATACATGCGCCGCCAGGTTATGTAATGCAGATAAACTTTATTATGTTAGCTTTATTGCAGAATCAAAATTAGAAGTACGATTCCTACTTCTTATCTAGGAAGCATGCTACACTAAAATTAAGGGATCTTTACTGGCATTTCCACTGAACAAAATGTTCTTTATAGTGGAAAATGTTTTTTAGACTCTTAAAATGCTCTTCTTTAAGAAACTATTCATTGAAAGGCTCTTTTGGAAACCAAAAACGGTTCTTCTATGGCATTAATGTCTTGCATCCTTTCGTCAGTCGAAAAGAAATTAAGATTTTTGAAGAAAACATTCCAGGATTTTTCTACATTTAGTGGACTTCAATGGGAATCAGCGGGTTGAAGGTCCACATTGCGGTTTCAATGCAGCTTTAAAAGGTTCTACACAATCCCATTTTAGGAATTACGGTCTTATCTAGCAAAATGATTGGTTATTGGACTTTACGCATTACATAATCACATTGGAAAGATTACACGCGGTTAGTTCTTCATCGGTGTACTTCGGTTCAAAAAGTTAGGGTACGGCGAAAAACTCTTCTTGTTTTCTCCTCCAACCTCTAAATCGATGTTTTACCATTTTTGGAAAGGGCGTTTGACTTTCTTTGCACCCTGGGTTGGTACTTTCGCCAACATCACGCATGACCTTTCCAACATGATTACGTAATGCGTGAAGTCCAGCTAGTGCAAGATGAGCATTTGTGGTTAAAAAGTATATCAATTTTAATCCTTTTCAGAAAATGGCTTATCATTTCACTAGATAAGACCTTATTCCTCAGCTGGGATCTTGTAGAGCTCTTTGAAGCTGCATTGAAACTGCAATTCGGACCTTCAACCCATTGGCTCCCATCGAAGTCCACTATGGAGAAAAATCCTAGAATGTTTTCCTCAAAAAACATATTTTTTTTCGACTGAAGAAAGAAAAACATGAACATCTTCAACTGTTGCCTCTATAGGCAGTTCATTTGGTCTTGGAACACAGTAAATGAATGACCCTTGATAATCGTGGGTGTGCAAAATCTGTGCTTCAAAGCTGCAAGCTGAGTCTACTCTTCTGGTCGCGATCTGGCGCTGGTAGAAGATGCCAAGTTTTGTACTCCTCTGCATTAGTCATATAGAGAACTCTACAACTCGGTTTAATAATAACTCGAATCAAACATGCCTCTTATGTTGGGGCATGTTCAGACCTGTGCTCTCTTACACCCCGAGCAAGAATTTTAATATGACAAAACATCTTTGCATTTCCTTTAAATGACTCATAAAAATAAACACACACGCTCAAGTCAGGGCTGTCACGATCATGAAATGGCTGGATTACATTTAATGATCAAACTACATTCATGTGGACTTCCACTGTAATGTTTATACACATACATCTTTAGACAGACAGACAGACAGATAGACAGACTGATAGATGGATGGACATGAAAAAACATGAAATCCCGTCCTTTCTGTCCTCTGATGTGGTGGGGGTTTTATTAGGGGTCGAAAACACATGGTTGCCCCAGATTCTGCTTGTTTTATTGGTAAATAATGAATGGAGTTGGCATAATGCTATGGATCTGAAATGGTAATGTCAAGGTCAAGAGGGGGTTGACACCATTCGAACACACTCTCGAATTATAATCTCAAATCAAGAACAAAATATTCAACACATTTTCCTTCACAAACATGGTAGAAATAATGTGCAGATTACTTACAGGCCTGGCCATTGGTTCTTGAATCTTATTTAATTCTTTAAGTGACAACACAAACTGTATCCTCTCTCAACCAAAGACCTATTTATAGCAGCACGTGCATGTAATATAGATGAAACCCAGAGCCATACGGTGGCATGGAGTCACTGTACAGCAATGCACGCACACTTGAAACGTCAGGTTTTTTCCTACGGTTTCTCCTGTAGTATGTTTTTCCCCATTGCCTCACATGATGCCTTTGAAGCGTTGTGTCACATGGCGGGGTTATTGCACACCACTGCACAGATTACAGAGCGAGAACAGGCTCTGGGTTCTCAAGCTCTAGTTCGAAACTGATCAATACAGCAGGGCTGACAGCTTCATCTGGGTTACCAGCTTGTTTTATTTAAAGGTTTGGCCACGTGCTTTGTGATGTCACAATGGGTGAGCATGGAGACGTGTCCCCATCATATCAGTAACAGTCCCGAGCTCTCGAACAGCTCTTAGATTAAACGAGAGCGGCATCCTCCCCCACCACGTAAGCACACAGATGGGAGGCCATTATTGGTGCTACTCCTCTGTTCTCATGTAATCTGTCCAAAAACTGGACGAAAAGCGACGTATGACATTAAAGAGATGTACCAACCTAAAAGCAACATACGCTCACGCTGGGAATAAAAGAGACCTTCAAATGTGGGCAGAGAATGAGGGAAGGAGAAGGAGAGAGAGATGGTTGCAGATGTAAAGTTAAATGGTGGGGGTAGTCAGGATAGAGAGAATGAAAGAGATGAATAAAAGGTAGGAGGAAGAGAAAGATACCAGTGGAAAGAGAGTACAGACAGACACTATGACGGCACTCTATGTAAACATGCTTGCAAACAAAGGAGCCTTTGAGCCATGCATGGGGTGAACCAATAACAGCTTACTGTATGACACACGATGGGGGGGTGGATTTGCAAAAATACATATTTTCAAAATCGACTAGTTGCATATAGCTAGCCGACTGACTAGTCTCATTCAGCATCAACAGAGCATGAAGTAATGGAATGGACTACTTTGACTACTTTTAACTTAATCCACATTTTGCATGCAATTCTCATGGTGGGATGCATAAAAAAAAAACTACAAACAAACAACTGAAAAAATGTGGATGAACTAGTCTCACTTCCAATTGTCTAGTCAGTCGACCTTTGAGACCCATCCCTAGTAGGGGGAGACCAAACAAGTCCTACGTCGGGCCAAGGATATACCCTTGCTGCACGCCTGGTTAAACTCATGTACATAAACACGCACACTGGCAGAGCGATGGCTAGAGTCCATAGAGAAATAAACGAGCACGAACAAACTCAAAAAGTAACAGCTGTGGCGGAGCAAGGCCCGCTCTGGCCCATCAGTAACACATGGATTAGTTCACACGTGCTGAGCTGTAATCTGCTCCAAACAGCCCAGACCAGCAGACCCCACTCACATGCCCACAGAGTTTGTGTGTGTGGTCATGTGATTGCTGCCCCCATCCCTAAAGCTCCTGCAGATGGCTGTGTGCATGGAAAACACAGATTCTCTATTGTACAGCTCTCTATTACTTGGGTTTCATTGGCCAGAAGGTTGCAGACACTAGATAATCTAATAAACGTGAGGTGATCCCAAAAACAAACGGGACGAAATCAGAAAACACAAACGTCACCAGATGTTTGGATCACACCACACTCTCTTGGAAAATCCACTCAATCCACTTTAGTTCCCCGGAAGGACGCCTAATCCGAACACAAAATATACACACACAGTGGTGGTGTAAGGGCAAACAGCCATTACGGACTCTTCGGTAATCAGATCAAAGGCCATGACACACAAAGGAAAGGACCATGGGTGCAGATCAGTGTGGTTTGTTATGATTGGATGGCCTTCAGGGGCTCTGCCAATTGGATGGCTGGATAGTATAGCTTTGTCCTGCTTGCCACGATGATTTTCTAGGCCAGGGATAGGCAATGTCATTCTGGAGTGCCGCTGACCTGCTGAGTTTAGCTCTAACCCTAATCAAACACACCTGAACAAGCTAATCAAGGTCTTCAGAATTACTTGAGCTACAGGCAGGTGAGGTTTTTTTCAGGGTTGGAGCTAAATTTTGCAGGACATCAGCACTCGAGGAGCGACGTTGTCTATGCTGTAGGCCAAGCATAACTCAATATAACACTCTGTGGTAGGCCTCAAGGCGTAATCACTACAAACATTGAGGAGGGCATGTCATGCCAATCTTTCGGCCATGAGACACAAAGCAAAGCACCATTGGTGCAGATCAATGTGGCTGGTTATGATTGGACAACCTTCAGGGGCTCCGCCAATCGGATGGCTAGATAGTATAGCTTTGTCCCGCTTGCCATGATGATTCCCTAGGCCAAGCATAACTCAATATTTGACACTCTGTGGTAGGCCTCAGGGCTGAAGCCACCACAAACATTGAGGAAAACACATCACACCAATGTTTTAGCCATGAAGCACAAAGAGAAGGACCATAGGTGCACATCAATGACTGGACAACCTTCAAGGGCTTCACCAATTGGATGTCTAGATGGTATAGCTTTGTCCCACTTACCATGATAATTCCCTAGGCCAAGCATAACTCAATATATGACACTCTGTGGTAGGCCTCAGTGCCTTAACCGCCACAAACATTGAGGAGAACATATCACCCTAATGTTTCATCAGTGGTTGCCCAATAATGTTTTCTTTTTTTAATGGCCAGTCATTAAGCAATCTTGAAGGTTTGGTTGCCAGGCCTGCAAACGGTCATACTTTGACACAATGTAGAAACAAACCCTAACAAACCTCAACATCAGGTTTTAAGGGTGTTGTTGGTGAGATTCAACTGAATTTGTCAGTCAGGAATGTGACTTCCTTCCTAGATTCCAGCCTGTAATTCAAGAATTTGGTTGTACTAGTAAGGAGGAGTCTAAAAATGTTGGGTGTGGATGTATAGAAATGTTTATGATGCCATCAAGGATGTGGGTCTGTTTACGTGTTGTTTCTGTAACCATACCTATTAGTAACCATGCGTGTTGCATTTGAAGTGAGATTGAATCTCTTTGTGCAATGAAACACGGTGTTCCTTTACAGAACACAGTAAATGTGGGGCAAGGCAGAGCACCAGCGCCCTCTGAATCTCAAATGTCCTCTGCTATACTCTTCCGACATTACCCAAAGACTGCCACAGGGGCGTGTGTCCTTCCTGACTCACCCAAAACACCCAGAGCATTGTCAAGCTTCCATAGCATGAGTGTGCATTTACGCGTGCATTGCGAACATGCCCTGGCACGTGTTCTAGTCGGCATTGCGTACTTGACCAAAGATCACGCTTCCTAAGCTGCTTTTGCTGGCCAAGAAAAGCTTACAAGGCATCGGGTCAGAGAGAACAGCCAGTTCTTGCTTCCCTTCCAGAGGTTTCCGGAATTCCCAGGGGGAATCTGAATGTTCTGACTCCAGCTTCCTCTGTACTGCCGTAGATAACTGGGAGGACAATATGTAAGAGAGTTCTTGAGGAGCACATTCTGGATGACATTACATCTTCTACGCACTTTATTCCAAATGATTTTCTTTGTGGGTGGAAGTATGTTGTAGCCAATCAGCCAGAGTGCCTCTACGTTCTGAAAAGATCTTTTCTTAGGACCGTTGGTCTATTTTCAGTAAGCCAGCTTGGCAGCTTTATTCCTGAGCCTTTGCATTCTGACTGTCAAACACACCACGGCCCACACATCCTCGACAACGTGCTTAACACGCAACCAAACACCCTCGCTTTCATACACCCGATAATTACCAACCACATACCCATAATTGGAAATGAAATCAGTGATTTCAGTTCAATTCGACATCTTCCTCAGCTCATAAGACATTCTGACATCCGAACTCTGCAACCAAACCAGAGTTTAGGAAGCTGAGGCTCACCACATATGTTCAAAGGCATCATAACATCAAATGGTGGCATGCTTGCATGAACACACGTGTGTTATCTGTATACGTGTGGCGGCTTGCAAGAGACCGGAATGTGGTCACAAGGCTTTCATCTCCTTCGTCTTCCTTTCTCACATGCAAAAACACTGTGAGCTATCTTACATCTTCATCAGACAGAAACTGCATGTGATGCCTGACACAAAATGGTCACCGCTTGCCACCTGGGACTGCAGTAAGGCTTTCTCCTTCTGCTTCCAGTTGGGCCACTCAAGGCTCAAGTATTTTGGTATATCACGGAAGAGGGCTGGAAGGTTAGGTACAAAATGTAAAATTATAGGTGTCCTATCTTTGAGAACTCTCAAAGTCAAGTGGAGTCAGGGGTAATATGGTTTGGTGTCGGGTGTGGCTGCTGACTGTACCTTCGTAATGTGTTGTGTAATATTTGTTTGTGCTGACACTAAAGACTGTACAACAAGCCCTGTCCTCTTTATCTGCACCAAACCCATACAACCCCACGCCGGCGCACTGACAACCCTTCATATGTGTAGACATTATCTGAGGAACCCAGCTGGTCTGGGAGGAGATGACTCTATGCACACATAATATGTTGCATTTAAAACTACTCAAGTAAAACTGTGTGCAGCAAAGTCTTTGTCCAACTTTGGACAAGCTTCCTGTCTCACCCATGTTCCATCCAAAATGACTGGCAAGCAATTAGACATGACACTCCATGACTAAGCTGTGCTTAAGAAAATGAATAGAGCTCCAGGTCTTCATATAGAGGGTCACAAAGGAGTTCCTGTTAGTCTAGACGAGAGTTATTTTCAGTCTTTGAAGTGGAGCCTCCAGTATTTGCGTGCACAGAGCCTAAACAGCAGGCCCCGCACTGTCGGTGTCTAATGCCTATCAGATAAGCACTCGTGAGACCAGAACATACAGTCCATCATCGGTAAACACACATGCATTACGTTAACTCTGCACATGGGTGGTGACTTCAAAGAAATGTGTTTGGGACATTTCAAAGAAATCACACTTGCATTCACCTAATAGTACCTACGGTAATAACTGGTTTCCTTTTGCAAACTTCCTATTATGCAAATGACATTGTGAAAGAAGGGACATACGAATGCATCTCTAATTTCTGTCATCTCCCTGGACTATGGGTAGTAATCTGAAACTGAGGCTGCAGTAGTTTTGCAGGACCGAGAGGAGGGTGAGCCGTGAGGAGGGTGAGCCTGTTGCTGCCCTTAGATTAGCAGAATTGGGTCACTTCTTACTTTCACTTTTAGTTACCTGTTGCTGCAGGGACAAGCTGAGGACAACTGTAGGGCAATTCTTCCGTGTATCAAACTTCCTGTTTATTTTTAGATATTTCATGAGTTTTTAAAAAGAAACTTTTCATAACTGCTATAAATATAACTTGTCTCATTTGTAAGGATCTTTACAGTGTTGTTGACTGCAAGTCGTTTTTGCAATGACAAATGTACACTGTTCTCTCACACAGTTTTTACTGACACTTACATGCCCACACTCTACAAAAAAGCATGCAGGAAATATAGCAACCAAACCACAAAGCCCCAACTTCCAATTTTGATTGTGAATAAAACACTGCAATACATCACTATTTTCAACCACAACATACTAAACTACACATAAAAAACTAAAGCATAGGTCTCATATTGGGACCCAAATATCATCTCCTTACTGATCTATTTTTTTCCCCCAAAAATGTTGTAATCATGACAATTACTGCACATTTTCGTGGTGCTCATAAGGTTGAGGTTAGTTTAAGTGATATTTCAGATCATTGCCAGTGTTCTCAGAATTAGGGTAAAAAAAAATTACTTAAAAATCGTACTTACCGGTTTTTCTCCAGCTCATTGTGTGTGGACCTATAAAACAAAAACAGAAGCCTGAATGAGCAAACATCAAATTGTTTGTGAGTCTGTGAGGCATTAAATGCAAGGTTTTCATCACAACCCTCATCATAAGCATAAGCTAATTTCTCAAGCACTTATCTCCCGAATTAAACGTCAGCCCTCATCATGAGATCAGAGAACATGTCCAGAGAAAAAACCCTGGCCGCTCATAAAGAACAAGGTTATGCGTCATTAAAGGTTCCAAAGGATTTACTAATTAATCTTTATTGGTGGGCTGAACCAGCCACAACCAATCCAGCGGCTCCAGAGGGAATTATAAAGACTCCTCTAAATGACCCACATGTCACTGCAAGTCTTTGTTTGCAGCGAAAAGACAGAGAAATGAAGTGTGCGGAGCAGAGAAAGCGGGCACAATGACCAGCCTATATGCGAGCACGTGAGAGAGCTCTCCTCATCCTACAACGAGTGAGTGCCAGTGGACGCGCTCCCTCTCTCTCGCCCTCTCTGAGAGCACGAGTCAGTGTTATGTTAATAATGTAAAGTGAATCAGCCGTCCCCCTAAGAGGCTCTTTGTGTGGCAACATGCTGAAAGCTTTTCCAAAGCTCTAAATGGCCGGCCGAACCGGTGCACGGCAATGCCGTTACAGGGGCAGCAAGACGTGGCTCCGGTGAGGGCCTACTTCTCCGTGGGTCACGTGACCACTTCCTTTTATTGGCGACTATTAATACCAAGATCGTGTTTTCAGGCATCCTGTAGCTGACCTTATGGTATTGCCGCTTTTGCACAGGAGGATGCTTGCAAGCTCAGGGGGGAGGAGGAATGAAGCAGGTGAAAAAACAACAACAGTATGGCTGTGTTTTCAGTTTTGTGTGACAGGATGTGTAGTGTCGAGAGACATACACTCTAGGAAAAGTACGTACAAATAGGACGACGAATTGATTCGTCACAGAGGTAGTGTAGTTTGAATTAAAAGGAAAATGTAATTTGTAATCCGTAAATGTAACGGACAATGTACTGACAAAAAATTTGTGTAATGAAAAAGAACATTTTTCATTACACTGGCATATTCTCTAGTATATTCTCAAGTGTGAAAATCTTGTTTTAATGCTCAAAAACAGCTTATGAAACAAACAAAAATGCCAATGCCCCACACCGTTTTTAAGCATATATGGAAAAGTATTTTTTTCCCCTCACAATCTTTCCACCATCTCCGTTTTAACTTAAGCAGCCTGAATGAACTCTCCTCAGGAGACGCACACAGGCATGCCAGATGATCAGATAGTGTTTCCTTTACATTCCCTCCATCAGTGCTCGCTTTGTGTACAGTAACACAGACCTGAGATCAGTCATCAAGATGTCTGTTACTTAGAAATGCAGTGAAACAAAACAGACGGAACTCACACAACACTGAACATACTCACACGCACACTGTGTCTGGAAAAAAGGAAAAAAACTTGTGAGCTGCTCACCTAAATGGCATGTTTGGTCCATGCAAAATCTGTAGCTAGATGGCATTTTGATAAACTCAAATGCTGTAGCTTGATGGGATTTTTTTGTCAACTCGAAACCTATCAATAGATGCCATTTATGGTAATCTAATCTAATCTAATCTATGGTAACTCAAAACCTGTAGATATACAGCATTTTCAGTCAACGTAAATCCTGTAGCAAGATGGTATTTTAGGTCAAATTAAAACCTGTAGCTAGACAGCATTTTTGATCAACTCAAATTCTGTAACTAGAAGTCAACTCGAAACCTATAGACAGATGCCATTTCTGGTCAACGTAAAACCTGTAGTTAGACTGTATTTTTGGTCAACTCAAAATCTATAGATATATGTAATTTCTGGTCAACGTAAAACCTGTAGCAAGAGAGTATTTCTGATAAACTCACATTTTGTAGCTAGAAGCCATTTTTGTCAACTCGAAACCTAAAGACAGATGCCATTTCTGGTCAACGTAAATCCTGTAGTTAGACGGTATTTTTGGTCAACTCAAAATCTGTAGATATATGTCAATTATGGTCAACGTAAAACCTGTAGCAAGAAGGTATTTTTGATAAACTCAAATTCTGTAGCTGCATAACATTTTTTGTCAACTCGAAACCAAACAATAGCTGCCATTTATGGTCAACTCAAAACCTGTAAATACATGCCATTTTATCCAACATAAAACCTGTAGCTAGATGGCATTTTAGGTCAAAGTAGGCCTGTTGCAATCATCTATATATCGACTTGCATGTCCATGACCTCGATTGTTGGTGACAGTATATTGCCCATCATATTTACATAAAAATCACCATGTTTTTGAATTCCACTTGTGCCTGTCTTTTGCAGCTTCTCGTACATAACGTGGTGTAGTCATGAGGTTTAAGTTCAAATTTAAATGCTTCTACAAAAAAAAAAAAAAAAAAAGTTTCATCTGCACAAATGGCCTTTTTTAGGGATAGGTGCCTTTGTGCATATAGACATCTGACTGCTAAGTTGGGATTTTGTTTTTCAGCAATAGTGTGCAGCCTTAATTTACAGAGAAAGGGTCAGGGACAAATCTGTAGATGAAAAGAAGTTCTTTGTGCATTTTTTCTTTAATGGTCTGACATGTTAAAATGACAATAATATCGCTTATCTGGGGCAATACATATCTAACAACAAAAAGTTGTTATGTGACAGACCAAAAGCAAAACCTGTAGCTACATGGCATTTTTGATGAATTCAAATTCTGCTTTTGTGGTCAACTCAAAACCATTTTTAGTCAACGTAAGTTCTGTAGCTAGAGGCCATTTTTGTCAACTCGAAACCTATAAGTCAGATGCCATTTTTAGTAGGCTCAAAACCTGTAACTTTAGACAGATGGCATTTTTGGTCTATTCAAAATTGTAGCTACACTGCATTTTTATGGACAACACAAAACCTGGTAAATTCCCTACACTGACAGATATTCTGGGCATCCCGAAACCTAGTGATCTACCAACACAAAGGGCATTTAAGGCTTGGTTAACAAATAAACCTACCCTTACAGAAATTAACCATGGTATTATTATAGTAAACATTTAGTAGACTACGTTTTATAGCAGACTGATTACATTTATATAACCACAGGTTCACGACAAATACCAAGGTTTATCTATGATTAGTGAACCAAACCCATGGTTAATCTGTGTATAACCACTGCTTTTGTTTTATTTTTTTTTAACCAGTGGTTATTTTTCACAAGGATTCCCATCTGCCAATTCTTTGCCTCACAAAACCTACTGAGGTGCCTACCTGAATAATATTTGTGGCCATCTCAAAAGCTAACAAACCCGCACAGCATTTTCGTGATTCAACAAAAAGCCTTTTAACAGACGGTTTGAAAACGCCTGTTGTTGCATTTTTCGCTTTGTTTCTTTTATCAAATCTACATTTAGCGGAAAAGGACCGGCGATAATTTTCCAAAGAATGTTTTAGAAAGAGAATAACGTGGAAAATCTATTTATTAAAGAAGCCTCAGGCTGTTCACCTTGGCAGCCTGAAAACAACAGTTGCTGTAAATAAGAGCCGTGCGTTCAAGGGTCCGGGGCAAAATTAAAGCACTCCACTCGTGAGAACCAAAGGTGCAAACTCATTTGTTTTTGTTGTTTGCTTTGTTGTTTTTAGCAGATATTAACCGCATACGCGTCAAAATAAAGCAAATACCGACACTGCAGACTTTCGGTTCATAAGAAACGAAACCCAATGGCGCCCAAAGGCGAAAACAGGACGTGAGTTTTCGCACGGTCCCTAACCTCAACGCTGCAGCAGTCGAGTTTGACAATCAGCTGATGAGAGCTCCCTTCCCCCAAAACAAATCAAACATCAACAAAATAATAATACACCTTATTTTAACAGCTAAAATATATTTTTCACTAAAACATATTTATCTGACATGTTTGCTATATTTATACAATTCGTTTTAAAAGTTTATACTGAGCTTTGAAATAACAAAAACAAGTCTAGGCGATTAGAAAATACAGCAGCAATGATTCAATCCACTATTAAGCAGTGACTAGTCCTGACAGATGTCATAGCAGTGTGGTCAATGCACACGTCTTTCTCTCTGGCTTTTCTCCAGCAGTTTTTCCCCTGTCGTGGAAGTGTAGTCAGATCACGTGCTTACCTGTTGTGGTTGTTGCTGCACTTTTTATTTCGGAATTTCCTTTGTCTCTGGTAGCTGGAGTGCTGAATAGACGGAAAGGTCGAGGCATATCCGTGTTCACTCTCTGAAAAAGACACCGCAGAAACGTGTCACATATCTGATCACAGACCAAAATACGGGCCAAGTCAAAACGCTTCAAAACACAGTCGTTTCACACGTTAATCCGACTGACAATGCAGTTTGCATGTTATAAACATCAATATCATGTACCTCTCTCTCTCCTTTCTATATACTCGGCTGCTTCCAGTAACGTCTGGATATTCAGCACAGCAGCCATCGTTTGAGTAAATCTAGATTGTGTTGTATTTTTCCCTCTGATATGTGATCACGATGACAGCTGTCGCGTAGCAAAACGTAGCATTGAATATCCTCCCGACGATTCACTTGTTTTTTGTTTTTGTTTCTATTTGCTGGAACCGTCGAGTCGAGGTATTTCCTACACTGTTACCAAGCGACTTACAGGAAATGAAACACAAATAAAGCATCCGATGCCTGAATATCAAAGTAGCAAAAGTGCTTTAGGAAAACAGTCGAATACAAAGTGTACAAAAATGAATAAAAACAGGTACAAAAGAGTCCCCGAGAGCCCTGCCTGCGAAGTCCCTGGTGCTTGCGCTCTTTTCTCCTCCCCCAGTTTGTTTACCTACTGTTTTAACAGCTGAGAGGGTAGAGACCTCAGCGCGGGGATTTATGGGAAATGTAGTTCTTCAACCAAACGGCCCTTTAACTCGATACGGACAAGCTGGTTTATGATTATGCTATTAGGTATCAAAAGCATACTCTTGCTTGGATTGTTATTATTTCACATTAAAAACATTCATACTTGAACATACTCGATTTTATTTATTTTATAGTCACTAATACGCAACTTACTAGTGTATTTATTATTTTTATAAGCAGGAACCGTTATGAAACCTAGTTAGTGTGCACTCCAAGTTAATCATTTCATTTGATAACCATGTAACAAGCGGACATTTGCGTTACAGTTAGCAACAAAAATGCGTTTTAATGCTATTTTCCCGTTTGGATACTGCGCACTTCATCTCCCACAATCCCTCGCTTCCAGTGCCGTTTAAGCCAGGCCCAGCAACATATGACATCACAGCCCCGCAGCGCCGTGATTGGTCAGAAGCCCTAGTAAGCGTTCGCCAACGCAACACGCTCTGGCCAATCAGAGCAGCGCAAAGTGCTCCATGTGGATGTCATGTGAACACACCCCCTAGGAAACAGGAAGGCAAATTGGAGAACTCTTTTGAAGTAGATATATGCAGTCTGCATATAAAATGTCAGATTTAGCCAGTGCGACTCGGTTTTGCTTTAAATCGCGATGAATAATAACGAAAACAAATCTAATGAGAGCGAATGGAGCAAGAATGATTAAAATCTATTGTTTGTGTTCATCTTTCTTTGTAATAGTTATATAATAAACACAACCAGTCGTATACATTAACATGAATAAATATATGGCAAATATATTTTTTCCAACTATTTCGTGTTTGGACAAAAAACAGTTTAGTGCTCAAACAAAAGCAACTTCATATGATCAAATGTCTTTATTTATAAGATAAACGTTTATCATACATACACTCTTTATATTAGATGCGTAATTACAGTCTACCACAGTGAGAGGTGACGTCAGCGTGTGTATGGTGCCAGCAAACGTTGTTTATTTATTTATATACTTGTTTATGTTCCTCGAGAGAAAGAGATGGCAAACAGCCTGGCATGTCTCACTGCCGAACAATGCCAGACTCTGAAGTACATGTACATGCCAGCTTGGGACAGCCAGCCAGCCAGCGATTTGGGACATTAAGTGCGCTGCAGAGGGAATTATTCACCTGTTTTTGTGTCTCTGACACGTGAAATGAAATATAGATTTGGCTTTGCATGAGTTAAAAATAGCCCTGGAGCAATTAAGTATCAGCATTGTGTGTATTATAAAAAATGTTAAAATATCAAAAGGTCTCCTTTTACATTTGGAAACTTGATCCTTTAAAAGCATCGCGGCTGTGCCATTGCACATCGGAGCACATTGCACATGTTCCTCGTCTACTTGGCTGATTGTTCGTTGAACTCAATCCTTTGTTGTCTGAGTCTATTGACAATGAAACAGTTTGCCTGCATTACGCAAATGAGTGGAAATCTCTCACAAGTGCACTATAATTTCACTTACTTCCATCCTTCCTGTCGGCGCTCTCAATGTAACGCGCAGCTTCCAATAAAACTTGCACGTTTTTGAGGAAAGTGTTTATCATGGTAGAGTCTGTGGAGTTGAAGACGTCATTGAAAGGACAAGTAGACATCTCAAAATCTTGCTGGTCCAAAGAGGTTTCGGACTCCAGAAACAAGTCTTCGGCCTTCACCTCTCTTCGTTGCCTCTCGCTCCTCACCATTTTGCTCCCGTGCTGCGAATATGCTTGGAATTGAAACTGTATGTGAGTTATTGTGCTGTGCTGCGCTCACTGGATCTACTGAATAAATGAGGGGAATGTAATGGATGAGGAGATAAAACACATCGGCATTCCCGGGTCCTAGCGCCCGCTGAGAGCTGGCCTGTCACGTCTACAACGTACCCCGTCTAGCCCCTCCAAACAATGACGTCATCAACTTGGGCCCGCGCCTTTGTAAAAACGATTTTTTTTTTTTGTTAACATTAACGCGAGAGAAACATATGTAGTTAGTTTTCTTGTAAGCAAATAAAACATAACCTACACAACCAATAGACCAAATGTTGCTTTATATGACTTTGGAATAGCTAACCTCTTATTAAAAAGTTTGTTTTAGAGGGTTTGCACTTCGCGGTTTGATCAGTTAGCTGGATGTGCGGCTGTATTGGCAATACTCGGATGTAAACAACAGCATTGGTTGCATGGCAAATGTACATTGTTCTGCTAATTTATGCTGTAAACCATAAAAAAACAAATAAATATGATTTATTTTAAATATTAAAATATTATCCTAATATTCCTTCCGTTGTCAAGAATACTCAGTGAGAGTGCAGTGTTTGAAGAAATTTTAAGTGCTTAAATTATAATGTGAATGTAGCTTTTATATTTAAATCTAGTGAACTTATATCTTTTGAGTATACTGCCTAGTCTGTCTTTTGCAGGTAATGAGTTTTAATTGAATTTTATAGGTTTTATAGGTTACGAGAAATAGAGATAAACTCACAATTTTTTTCTGAGAATTGCATGACATAATCTCACAATTCTGACTTTTCTCTCAGAATTGCGAGATATAAACTTACAATTCTTATTTTTTTTCTCAGAATTGCAAGATATAAACTTACAATTTTTCTTTTTTTTTTTTTCTTGGAATTGTGTGATATAAACTTGCAATTCTGACTTTTTTCCCAAAATTGCATGATATAAACTCACAATTCTGACTTTTTTTTCTGAGAATTGCGTGATATAAACTCTTAATTGTGAGAAATAGTCAAAATTGCAAGACATAAACTTGCAATTTTCCCTTTTTTCTTGGAATTGTGTGATATAAACTTACAATTGTGAGAAATAGTCAGAATTGCAAGATATAAACTAACAATTCTCACTTTTTTTTCTCAGAATTGCATAATAAACTGACAATTCTGACTTTTTTTCTCAGAATTGTGTGATATAAACTAACAATTCTGACTTTTTTCTCAGAATTGCATAATAAAGTCAAAATTCTGACATTTTTTCAGAGATTTCTGTGATATAAACTCACAATTCTGACTTTTTTTCCGAGATTTTTGTGATATAAACTCACAATTCTGACTTTTTTTCTGAGAATTGCATGAAAAATTGTCAGAATTGCAAGATATACACTCACAATTCTGACTTTTTTTCTGAAAAATTTGTGATATAAACTAAAAATTCTGACTTTTTTTCTCATAATTGCGTGATATAAACAGAATTTTGACTTGTTTCTAAAAATTTTGTGATCTAAACTTTTTGCTCAGAATAGCGATATAAACTCGAAACTCTAACTTTTTTCTCATAATTTCGTGATATACACACACAATTGCGAGAAATAGAATTGCAAGATATAAACTCACAATTGTCCAGAAATGCTAAGAACAAACATGAATGTTGTCAAGATTCTTGCCCTGAAAATCCTGGTTCAGTTTGGCCAACCACAAACACCTTTTGTTCCTCAGACAGTTTTTTTCTCCTTGATTTGTTATAACTTTTGGCAGTCTATAATACTACAAATGCTTTTCCCAGTCCAACTGATTAGCACAGCCCAAAACATGTCAATAATTGATGATTTTCAGCAGCAATAATAAGCCAGTTTCGTTCAGTTCAGTGGCATTGTTTACATTTAGTGCCGCCAATATGGCCAGTTGATGACATGTCATTAAATCACTAAATAATATTAAAGTAATCCGTACTAAATTTGTCATGTTATCATCGTCATGTCAGTTACGCCACCTCACTGCCTTTACAAATCCTCTCCAATGGCTTTATGGTATAGTAAAGCGTTAACTGTATGAAATTAGTCCATCCTATTTCCTTACTAATAACATTTACTATAATAACAGGCTTTAGAAAGCTCATACCTGCTATGTTTTGGTTTGATTAGCAGTCTAGTGTTTTTGTCACACCCAGTTAAAGGAGCGGTCACTACGCTTTTTGCTAAATTGACTTCCATCCTTATTCACGAATGAAGAACAAGACTGGAAATGCGAGCTTGTGAAGAAGTTTCACTGCTTCAATTTTGGTAAACTCTGATCTGTGATACATCATATAAAAAAAAAGTTAGAATAAAATTTTGGGTCAGTATTTTTGTTATAATTTGCCAAAAAGTTAACTGAAAAAAAAAAAACCTTATTTTAGCTAGTTGATTTTTTTTTATCTTATTTGCATTGTTTGAGTTGACTTAACTAAATAAATTTAATAAATAAAATGTATAATATAGACATTTATAAAAAATAATAACGACAAAAGCTCATAACAAGATTAATAAAACATTAAAATTTAAGTGAAAACAGAAAATATAAAAATAAAATCTAATTGAAAATATTAATAGAAACTATATTAGTATGGTACTAAAATAGCACTGCGTCTTAGCTGATTTAGCCACAGGTTTGCAGTGTTTCAGGAAAGTGGATTTAATATTTATTTGTTACATGTTGAAATTATGATTTTAATAAAGGCAGCATTGAGTGTGACGTTATATGTCGTCCGTCGCAGAAATTTTGAGTACTCAAATTCTAGCGTGAACGCAGCTTTCATATTTAAATACCCTCTTATGAGTATTCATTCACACTGCTTAGTCTCTTTTGTAGGTTATAAGTGATTCTGGCTAAACGAATCCTTGAAAGCTCCAAATCCTGACACATGCTCACACCTCCAGTCTGCACTGAAACATCATTATCAAGAGTGGAATACGTTTCAAAGCCTCCATTCGGTGCACAGAGAGGGCGGAGAGACTCGAGTTCACTGTCCGTTCCCTGCGGTCTTTGACTTTTTTAGCATGGCAGCTTTTTACCAGCGCCAGCACAAGGGGATGGCAGAGCTCAGCTCTCCCCAGCACTTCAAAGCCAGTGCACAGGGCTTCAGCCGTTTGATGTTAAGTTCACAGGAAACTTGAAAGTGGAAAGCACAAGAAAGCCAGCGAGCTCTATACGTCTAAAAAGAGAGAAATTGGTAACGTGGCCTTCAACCCGATGCGTGCTAGTCATACACCTGACGATGATGCAAGGCATTGTGGGAGACGAGCGGAGCTGAAAAGGCTTGTATACTTGAGCTAGTACATCAGGGAGGTTATTGAGTCCTTGATGTGCTCTGTCGAAGCAGCGAGTCGTGAACTGCACCTTTAGTCTGAGTGAAAAGGTGGTGCAGTGTTATTTTTAGTATCATGGGGATACTATTTCAGTTTTTCTCAATTAAAATAATGTTTTTAATTTCATATTATTCATTTTATTTTACTTAAAGTTTTAGTCATTTAGTTGTGTTGTGCCATTTTTTACATGTCTACATTTTTTTTATTTCACATTAAAGATTTAGTATGGAAGCCAGTTTCCGACTTTTTTTCTCAAAATTGTGTGATACAAACTCACAATTCTTTTACCTAGACTTTTTTACCTAGCCTTGCGAGATATAAACTCAAAATTGTCAGAAATAAAGTCAGAATTGTGTGATATAAACTCACAATACTGACTTTTTTCAAAGAACTGCGATATAAACTCACAGTTGTGAGTTATAAAGTTAGAATTGTGTGATATAAACTCACAATTGCGAGTTATAAAGTCAGAATTGTGAAATGTGCTCACGACTTTTCCTCAGAATTGTGATATAAACTCGAATTGTGAGAAATAAAGTCAGAATTGTGTGATATAAACTCAGAATTGTGAGATATAAAGTCAAAATTGTGAGTTATAAAGTCAGAATTGTGAAATGTACTCACAATTTTTTCTCAGAATTGTAATGTAAACTCGAATTGTGAGAAATAGTCAGAATTGTGTGATATAAGCTCACAATACTTTTTTCAAAGAACTACGATATAAACTCACAGTTGTGAGTTATAAACTCAGAATTGCGAGATATAAAGTCAAAATTGTGAGTTATAAAGTCAGAATTGTGAAATGTACTCACAACTTTTTCTCAATATTGTAATGTAAACTCGAATTGTGAGAAATAAAGTCAGAATTGTGAGATATAAACTCACAATACTGACTTTTTTCAAAGAACTGCAATATAAACTCAATTGTGAGTTATAAAGTCAGAATTGTGTGATATAAACTCACAATTGCGAGTTATAAAGTCATAATTGTAAGAAATAAAGTCAGAATTGTAAAATGTACTTACGACTTTTTCCTCAGAATTGTGATGTAAACTCAAATTGCGATTTATAAAGTCAGAATTGTGAGATATAAACGTACAATTTTGACTTTTTTTCTAAAAATTGCGATATAAAAGTTGCGAGTTATAAAGTCAGAATTGCATGATATAAACTTGCAATTGCAAGTTATAAAGTCAGAATTATGTGATAAAAACTCACAATTGTTAGTTATAAAGTCAGAATTGCGAGATATAAACTCACAGTTTTGACTTTTTTACTCAGAATTGCAAAATAAACTCACATTTGCGAGTTAGAATTGCGAGATATAAACTTAAAATTGCGAAATATACAAACAATTCTGACTTGCAACTGCAAGTTTCAAAGTCAGAATTGCGACATATACTCACAATTGCTAATATCAAATATTGTTTATGTGATTAAAAATGAAATTTAAGCAATACTGTGAACTATAATTAAAATTGAAACAACTGTTTCTATTTGAATATATTTTAAAATGTAATTTATTCCTGTGATACAATACTGAATTTTCAGCATCATTACTTCAGTATTCAGTGTCACACGATCCTTAAAAAAACATTCTAATATGCCGATTAGCTTAATGTTTTTGAGGAAACCATGATATTGTTTTATATTCATATTTTTCTGTTTTCCTATTTTATATATAACAACTTTTGAACAGTAGTGTATTATTCCATTCTCCACACCACTTGTTCTCTGTAGGGTTGCGGAGATGTTGTATTATGTAATATTTAAGTCTCTTTCAAAGCTAAATGGATGTGAGATCTCCCTGCATGAGGACATTCCTTGTATTTGGACAAGACCAAAAAGGTTGCGACCTTTTACTCAAATCCCACTCAAACCCCTCGCTGCTTTGTTTTAAACGTGTATGATGCTATTAATGGCATTTTACAACCCCCAGCACTCCTATAGCTCTCCACAATCATTCACGTTTAAAAGGCCCTTTGAGGCCTTAATTAAAGAGGAGCCCTGAGTGGACCAGTGCTGTACTTAAAGCCGACACGACCATCCTGCACTGCAGGCTATCTGGGGTCAGACTATACCTCGTTAGGGCCGTCATTCTCGCGAGTGTGTCCGGGAGCCATGACAACAGGCACCAGCCAATCCTCCGCTCCCGTCTTCCAGAGCGCGTCCACCTGCTTAAATATTTATCACGCTCATTCACACGAGCCGCAGCCCAGACTCCCACAACCAAATTAAAAATGTATCCTCTCGCTGGGCTGGCAAGCACTTGAAAACAATAAGCCATGACTGCGAGTGGAAGTCATCGCCGAAGCTCTGGGGCCCAACAATAGCGTTTAACATTCTCCAACAACATGTTTGAAATTCTTCACGGAGGAATTCACGAGCTCTCGTGCTCGAAGCCATCGGGTCCCGGAGGAAATAAGATATGTAATTGTGATAATAGAGTGCGGGTGAAGAAGTAGCTAATATTGTCAAAATGGAACTGCTATAATCGCGGTCTCCTCCCACGTGCGTTCATACTGACGGTGTCTCTCCACCTACATGCTCACTCTGTGACATTCAAAATAAATGCCAGCAATCTGTGGCACTCTAGGGAAAGCTTCACTTTAGGGGGTGAGCGTTTGATAATTAGCTTCGAGCCGCTGCTTCCATCAAAATCACCGGCGTGAGATCAAAAAGTGTTTGGAAATGCGTCAAAACAACTGTATATTTCAGTATTACAGTATAATCAAATTAGCTGTAAGTCGTTTTGATGTTTTAAAATCTTGTCTAGTTGAATGCTGTATTACTCAAAAATGAAAAGTCTGTCATTACTTACCCTCAAGTCGTTCCAAACCCGTAAGACCTTCGTTCATCTTCAGAACACAAATTAAGTTACTTTTGATGAAATCCAAGAGCTTTCGGACCCTGCATAGACAGCGACACAACTGACACATTCGAGGCCCAGAAAGGTAGTAAGGACATTGTTAAAATAGCCCATGTGACCTCTGTGGTTCAACTTTAATTTTATGAATCTAAAATAACTTTTTGTGCAAAAAAAAAAACTTTATTATTATTCTATAAACTCACAATTTTTGACTTTTTTTTTCAGAATTGCAATATAAACTCACAGTTGTGAGTTATAAAGTCAGAATTGCGAGAAATAAAGTCAGAATTGTGATGTAAACACGAATTGCGATTTATAAAGTCAGAATTCCGTGATATAAACTCACAATTTAGACTTTTTTTTTCAGAACTGCGATATAAACTTGCGATAAAAGAATTATGTGATATAAACTCAAAATTGCAAGAAATAAAGTGACTGACTTCTCAGAATTGTGATGTAAACTCAAATTGCGATTTATGAAGGCAGAATTGCGAGATACAAACTCAAAGTGTTGACTTTTTTTTAGGAATTGGGTTATAAACTTGTAGTTGCGAGTTATAAAGTCAGAATTGTGAGATATAAACGCACAATTTTGAGTTTTTTTCTCTGAATTGCGATGTAAACTCACAATTACAAGTTATAAAGTCGGGATTGCGAGATATAAACTCTAAGTTGTAAACACGGATTGCGATTTTTAAGGTCAGAATTCCAAGATATAAACTGACAATTATGACTTTTTTTTTCTAGGAATTGTGATATAAACTCTTAGTTGGGAGATATAGTCAGAATTGCGAAATACACTGACAATTCTGACTTTTTCTTAGAATTGCGATATATAAATTCACAATTTTTACTTTTTTTCTTAGAATTGGGATATAATATAACCTCACAATTGTGAGTTATAAATTAGATGTAAACTCTTATATTTAGATTTTTTTTATCTCGCAATTCTAATTTCTCAACTTTAACTTTATGAATCTACAAGAAAAAGAAAAAAAATAACCATGTTTGACAGTGGGGATGGTGTTCTTAGGGTTGAAGGCTTCTCCTTTTTTATCATTGTGGCCAAACAATTCAATTTTTGTTTCATCTGACCATAAAACAGAAGACCTGAAGTCTTCTTCTTTGTCCAGATGAGCATTTGCAAAGGCCAAGCGGGCTTTTGTGTGCCTTATCTGGAGAAGTGGTGTCCTCCTTGGTCTGCGTCCGTGGAACCCAGCGGTGTGCAGTGTCTGTTGGACTGTCAGCCTTGAGATGTTGCCATCAGCAGAGCCCAGATTCATCAGGATGGCCTTGGTGGTGATCCTTGGATTCATTTTTTTTTTAGCTCTCTCACTATCCTCCTGGCCAACTTTTGGCTTCCAACCACGTCCTCTGAGATTTTTCACAGTGCAGAACGTCTTGTATTTTTTAATAATACTTTGCACCGTAACCACTGGAACTTCAAAACATTTAAATATGGTCTTATAGCCCTTTCCTGACTTGTGAGCAGCCACAATGCGCAGCCGCAGGTCCTCAGTGAGCTCCTTTGTCTAAGCCATGACTGTCCACAAATCAACAGCAGAGAGCTTCTGTTTTTCACCTGTTGAGTTGATTAAAACAGCTGTTCCCAATGAATCAGGGTAATTAGGATGCTTTAGAACAGCTTGGACTATTTGGAATGGTACAGAACTTTGGATTTTCCCATAGACTGTGACAGTTTGCAAAGGGTATGAATAATTTTGGACATGCCACTTTTTTTAAATGTAAATAAAAGCTGAGATTTTTTCCACAATGATGCCTTTTGAAGAAGCCTGTGTCATTTCCGGTCAAAAATAAAAACTTGCTGGTTGAATAAAACTAACTTTAAGTCAGAATTTGCCAAGGGTATGAATACTTTCGGGCTTGACTGTATATTTAATGCACAAACCTTGTTTAAACTCTTTTTTTTTTGGATTAAATAAGTCTAAATATGATGTTTCTGTTCATTTATTTCTTAAGAAACATAAAATCTACATTTTATTTACATTGTTAGAATCTTTGCCATTCAAAATATAACCGACATTAGCTATGTTTCCTTTGCATCACCCTGTTTTAATGCGCATTTGGAAGTATAGCATCAGAAACGAGTGATGGAAACGGCAAATTTCAAGAAAAAAAAAGAAAAAACCCTTAATCACAATACTGGAAATCTAGTGTGATCTTTAATTATTTTAGCAAGGAAGCTTGAGATTCGATTCACTGTATTTCGTCGTGCTGTAAGTCACGGTCTTAAGTAATAGCTGGCCGAATGCAACAGGATATGTGGTTGCATCTGAAACTCGTATACCATGCTCAGCACTCAGAGTGACGCAGTGCAGCTCAAAACCGTGTCTTCTCACATTTGGTGCTACATTTCACTGCTAAGTGTGAATTAGTGATGCTGACCCTTGCTGTGTTTCTCGTTCGGGTTTTATATGCACATGTTGGTGTGTTTTTACACTCTAAAGCTGACCTCGAGTATAAAAACACCACTACAAATATTCTGTTAAGCTGCTCTTGTTGTTCTATAATGATGGTGATCAGTGTAAACTGCGAGTGACTCCCTAGAGGCATTTACTTAGCAGACTAGCACCAGCTAGCGCTGTTTAACTGGCCTTCTTTGTCCAAAGTGTAATCAGCTGTGTGTGGCCTTTATTCATTGAGTGTTGATGGATATTTGTCTAATCATGTTCAAAACCTCACCCAGCACTGTAAACAGGGAGGCAACTATTTACAGAAATTAGCTGCTAGCTTAAGGATAACACTTTAGCTTATGAGGTTATTCATGAGTTATTCATGTTAAGCAGTAATATTTAAACTGTAGCTTTTTAATATGTTCCAACTTAAGTTATTTTTTGTTTATTTTAATCAGTTTTTGGTAGTATTATATGAATGTATGAACTTTATTAAACAGGATGTAATCATTTAACGTAATCCAGCTAATACCACAAAACGCCAGAATTTACAGAAATCCATTGCTAATACTCACTGATGTTTGAGCTGCTGTCACTTCCTGGAGGATGAGGTCATTAGGGAACTGCCATTGTTGGTTCAAAGTATTACAAAAGACACCAAGCCACAGGAGCACAGGAAAAGCCTGTGAAAATATGACCAATTTCCCAAGAAAAATGGTCTTGTTTGAAACATTTTGATTAACAAATGAAAAAAAAAAATGAAGAAATCCCTGAAGTAATCCTAATTTTACAGTGTACAAACTAACTACATGCTAACTATAAACTCTTATTGAAACCATAATTAATTTGCAAAAACATAATTTTCCTTATGAAAATTAAATATAGTTTCATTGTATTAAAAGTGTAGTAACCATGTTTTTTATTTTTGGTGTATTGATGCTGCGTTCCAGGCAGGTTTTTTAACTGGTAAATCATCACTTCAAACCACAACTTACGACTTTGTAGCGTTCCAGGCAAGTCACGCCAAACTGCCTGGGCACATTTATGAATTACTATTATTTTTATATTATTATTAATTTGATTGCAACGTTATATTGTCCTAAGCTCTATTTTTCCACCGTGTGCCACTTGCATAAACACCGCACCCATTAGGGCTGACTTTGTTGTTTCGCGGGCTATGTTACGTCAGAACTCGTAACTGGGAGTCCATCGATCTAGTACGAGTTCACGAGTGGGAAGTCACGGGTTTGACTGCCGTTCCAGTGCACTTTCACTGGTAGAAGGTCGGAAAAACACGGGTTACGGGTTGTCTGGAACGCGGCATGATTACCATTTGAATCATAGATATATATACATAGATGCCTCATTAGCGACTGTTTCTATGGGCCGTTATACGTAAGCCGTCCACCATTTCGCAGCGGTCCACTTGACGTCATTCACTCATAGATCTATGTCATTCACCATAGTAATCTCTTAAAGGTCCCATATTGTCAAAATCGAAATTTCCTGGCTTTTTTCATGATAACTGAGGTCTAGGGGCTATGTAACTACCATATGAGTTTCAAAACAGTCAATCCACAGTAAACTGCACACTGCCTGCTTAAAGTAGCTGTTCATTTTCACGAGCCGCTGTGACTTCCGTAACGATGTGACGTCCGATCTACTCAGTCACCGCCTTCAGTCACCACCCCAGCACCAACCACCGTCCCACCCTCCTTTTGTCAAACCCAGACAATATCGCGTCCATAACATTGCTAAGCAACAACAACATGGAAACTAATCTAGAAAACCCTGTTCAGTCGATAGATGTCGAAACTACATCATTGCACTGGCTTCAGAACAACGTGAATATAAGAGACCAGTGGCACGTCAACTTCAGCCTCTTTCACACAGCGATTCCGGTAAATACACGGATAATGTGTCCCATGATTTGTTCCGGAGTTGTTTGATTTGGTTCATTCACAGTTGTTTTCCGGAATCTGTGCGTGCTTTACACACAACCCATAAAGACATGTGACGTTTGGATGTGAGATGTAATGCGACGCATACGTTTCACTAAACTGAAACTAACCTGAACAAACTGTGCTTCAGCGCTGATAGTGAGGAGCTGGCTCTGCCTGATCGCCGCTTCATTCCACTTTGCACGTATTTTTTCGTTGTGAAGAGTCGCATGATAACATGCATCATCACTACAACACTGCCTTTATGGTTCTGGCTTTTGTTCACACAGCGCTCGTTCCATTTTCCAGAATCAGCGTGCATTGTGAAAGGGGTTTTACTAAAGCAACAGTTATGTAGCTACTGCATTCGGTGTTTGAAAAAGAAAAAACATTAATGATTATTCTGAAATATCCTGTTGAGTATCAGCAAGCTAGGCTCTCTCTATGGCTCTGGGCTCGGCTAAAGCATACATGACCGTAGTTACCTGTGATTGGCCTGGCTGTGCGTCACTCAGAAAATAACAGGCCAATCAGAAGAGAGGCTCATGAATATTAATTAGATGGGCCAAAATCGACCTGTTTTTGACAGAGCTCCTAAAAAAGGAGCTGTAAAAATATATTGAGATGGATTTTGGCACTTATACCGCAAATATATATTCTTAAAGGGATAGTTCGAGCATTTAAGACATGAAGTTGTATTCAATCCTTATCAGCAATATAGTGTACACACACTGACCCACACTGCGTTCACCTCCCTGGTCAGAGTTCTGGCCGCTGGAAGTTTTTCAAGAAAGTAGTCACGGTTAGTTTCCGGGGCCTCAAAACTGTGCATTTTTACGTGAAAAAAATATATGCGTTTCAAAGCTTGATTAATTTACATCACAAAAAACACTCCTGACAAAAATCATACCTCAGTTTTAATCGGCACTATTTTCTTTCAGTTTCCATCAATCCGCGCTGCTGTCAGTTCGCACGTTCCGATCAGCTGTTCCATTACACACTCAAATGACAACGACGTAAAAAGTAGAAAATTAACAATGGTGCGAACTTGTAAATTCCCAGGTTGTGACCACAAGAATGTGCAGGGATCGCCGTTCAGATTTCATCATTTTCCTGTTTCGGATATAGTTATGAGACAGCTTTGGCTGGTTGCCATCGGCTACTCTGCGGGAGGAAAAATCAAAAAACGGATTTTAAAGAGTTCTGCTGTACCAGTACCACGGGTAAGCTCTATTTACTAACTTTATGTCGCATACGACAGGTTTATTTTGAAACTAACGTCGGTTTTTAGGCTAACGTTACACTGAGAATATTCTAACCGGGGCAGTGATAGCATCGACAATAATCGACGGTCTATGTGATGAGAAAATCGGCAAATGTCATAACTAATGAATTTAATTGAATCTATATAACACAACAAAATATGATGCTTTGCTATATTTGTTATTGTCTGTAACTATGCGGAACGTGTGTCGGTATCATCGTGTTTATAAGTGTGCTTGGTCTAAACCAGGTATCTCCAACTCCGGTCATCGTGAGCTACATTCCTGCAGCGCGATGTTTTCCTATGACAGGACACCTTTCTCAAATGAGACATTCTGTACAAGCCTGCTAATTACCCGTTGATTTGAGTCAGGTGTGTTGCATCAGAGAAAAACTAAAACCAGCAAGACAGTAGCTCACGAGGACTGGAGATCCCATGTCTAAACTGTACAGTAAACAATCTGATGTTTAGACTCCTGTGGAAATCACGTGAAACGAGGTCTAATATAAAAATATATATATCGTCTGTTCTGTCTGACATTGTGCTAAAATTGGTTTCATCATCAGAAGTTTCGTAGTCAGACATGTTGTCAGCGAGTCGCGCTATCAACAGCTGATCGGAACGTGCGAACTGACAGCAGCGCGGATTGATGGAAACGGAAAGAATATAGTGCCGATTAAAACTGAGGTATGATTTTTGTCAGGAGTGTTTTTTGTGATGTAAATTAATCAAGCTTTGAAACCCATATATTTTTTTCACGTAAAAACGCACAGTTTTGAGGCCCCGGAAACTAACCGTGACTACTTTCTTGAAAAACTTCCAGCGGCCAGAACTCTGACCAGGGAGGTGAACGCAGTGTGGGTCAGTGTGTATACACTATATTGCTGATAAGGATTGAATACAACTTCATGTCTTAAATGCTCGAACTATCCCTTTAAGGACATCAACAACTAAAATAAACCTCCAGAAATGTGTACAATATGGGACCTTTAATATTTGAAATGCCACAGTCCTGCACAGCCGTTGGTCTGCTAACCTATAGTATGATGAATGACGTCAAGTGGACCGTTCCAATATGGCGGACGCATCTGCGTGCTTGGAGTGGTCCAATACGGTATCTATGTATATATATATATATATCTATGATTTGAATAACCACAGTTTTACTACAAATACAAATTACACTATGTTAAACTATGTTTGGTGTAGTAAAAACATGGTTAATTTGTGGTTACCATGGTTTGACTAAAGTAACTATGTTTTTATTGTAGTAAAAGCATGGTTATTTGTCATAAGGGTTGTGTGCTTATTACAGTATTGCATTATTAGCTTAGCAACATGCTGACAACAAATGCTTACATAATATTTGCATGCTAAAAGTATCATATTGCTAGTTTAGCAACATGCAAACTACAAACTCTTAGATGATACTTGCATTTTTACGCTTGTTTTATGCTTGAAGTATCACGTTGTTAGTTTAGCAAGATGCTAACACCAAACTTACGTAATACTTGTATTTTTATGCTTGTTTTATGTTTAAAGTATGTTGTTAGCTTAACATGCAAACTACAAACTGGATTTTTACACTTGTTTTATACTTAAAGTATCACATAGCAACATGCTAGCAACAAACACTTTAGTGATACTTGCATTTTTATGCTTTTTTGATGCTAGAAGTATCACTTTGTTAGCTTAGCAACATGCAAACTATGAAGTCTTACACACTACTTGTATTGTAATGCTTGTTTTATGCTAGAAGTATCATACATTAGCTTAGCATTGTGCAAACAATGAACTCTTCTGCAATATTTGTATTTTCCACTTGTTTAAATGCTAGAAGTATCCCATTGTTAGCTTAACAACATGCTAACAACAACAAACTCTTACATGATACTTGTATTTTTGCAATTGTTTGATGCTAAAAGTATCCTATTGCTATCTTAGCAACATCCAAACTAAACTTACACGATACTTGTATTTTTCCACTTGTTTTGCCAAAAGCTTACTTGGCACCATGCAAACTACAAACTCTTATAGATAACTGTATTGTTTTATGCTAAAAGTATTGCAATATTAGCTTAGCAGCATGCAAACTTTCATACAATACAAGTATTTTTACACTTGTTTTACGCTACACATTGTTAGCTTAACAAGATGCTAACAACAGATTATATTGCGACACTTGTATGTTTATGTATTTTATGCTAGAATTATCACATTGTTAGCTTAGCAACATGCAAATTACAAACTCTTACATGATTTTTACATTTGTTTTATGTCTGAAGTATCAAATAGTTAGCTTAGTAACATGTAAAAACTATGCTTTTTTATGCTTGTTTGTTAAAAGTATCACAATGATAGCTTAGCAACTTGCGAACAGCAAACTATACATGATACTTGTATTTTTCCACTTGTTTTATGCTAGAAGTATCATATTGTTAGTTTAGCAACATGCAAACTACAAAATCTTATGCGATACTCATTTTTATGCTTGTTTTATGCTAGAAGTATCACATTGTTAGCTTAGCTAACAACAAACTGTTATGTGATACTTGTGCAATACTATTATTTTTACGATTGTTTAATGTTAGAAGTATCACATTGGTAGCTTAGCAAAGCTAACAACAAACTGTTACGTGATACTTTTCGCTTGTTTTATGCTAGAAGTATTACATTGTTAGAATAGCAACATGCTAACAACAAATTCGTATGCCATACTTTCACATGGCATACAAATTTGTATCACATTGGTAGCTTAGCAAAGCTAACAACAAACTGTTACGTGATACTTTTCGCTTGTTTTATGCTAGAAGTATTACATTGTTAGAATAGCAAAATGCTAAATAACAAATTCGTATGCCATACTTGTATTTTTAGGCTTGTTTTATGCTACAAGTATAATATTTTGATACTTGTATTTTTACGCTTGTTTTATGCTAGAAGTATCACACTGGTAACTTAGCAAAAGTATCACGTTGTTACCAGCAACATGCAAATTTTATATTTGTTATATTTGTTATAAATGTTATATTTTTATAAGTCCGGAAATACACCGAAAAATTTTAGAAACACTTGAACTAAGTGCCAGTTTTCAGGTTAGAAGCTGAGATAATAAAAAATGTCAATATTTACTAAACGGTTAAAAACCCACCCTTATTTAAACTAATTGTGATACTGTTATTGAACAAAACCAAAGAATATTATTGCCATTCGTTACAAAGTTGGTTATTCAAAAAAGCTGTGTATTTTGACATACCTTATTGAACATATTTTGGTTAGCAAAAGGAAAAATTAAGAAACACCTGACATGAACTACAACTTAAAACCCTTATTTTAAATTATTCGATATTTTTGTTGACACTTTCTAAATCGATTTATAATTTATCCAGTATATTAACCGATATGCAGACTTGAAAATGCACCGCATAATAGGAACACCTGACTAATACTTTTAGACCCTCAGGTGCTCTAGCCTGCTTGTGTAGGTCAAATGTCACTCAGGGGGTCTTTTGTTTGTCCAGATGCCTCCAAGACACAGAGAAGGACTTCCTGGATGTTATCATGGCTGAACTATCTCACCCTTCCCTTCAAAAACAGTATCATAATGTCCCTGCATCTAAGCAATCAACATACACATCCCTCTCAGCCTCTCATACACGCACACACGCCAAACCCTCCTGACACGACTACGCACTCTCTCGGCAGCACGTAATTGCCCTTTGGCTTTTGTAGCTCATTGTCTTCCTGTGTTCCCAAGGAGGGACAGCTGGTGACAATGGACGAGGGACAGAAAGATAAAGAGAGGGGGTTGGTGTTAAAGAGGGGTCCGGACTCTCCTCCACTCAGTGCGATCTGTCTCACTCTGTTGCGGTTTGCTGTCTTAACCAGATAACCAGTTATTATTTGCGTGACACTCAGCCACAGACACCTGTCTCTGTTGAGACATCTGTCTCTCTGTCATCTGGTCTCTTACTGAGAGCAAACGAGTTTCTGCCTTCGGCTCTTTGAAGCGGCGAGACGCTGCCGTAGCTGTTAGCGTGAGGCCTCTTCTGAAAATTACAAGGAAGGAAAGGAGATGATTAAAGAGAGAGCGACAGGTCGAAGGACCTAATGACCACCTGAGGCCAGGATGTTGTGGAAGTTGTGAATATTGAATGCATCCATCACCTCCTCTAACAGTAGGCCAAACACATTTAGGTGGGGACTTTTAATCAACGATCGCAGCTAGGAATGGTGACGGACTCGTTTTTAATGCTATAGCTGGTGAGTCAGTAAAAACATTAAATTTTATCACCGAAACACAGTAGTGGTAATCACACCTACACAGCTGACACAATCGCTGTGTTTCAAAACCTAATGAGCTGCCTAGGAAGATGGCAATTTAGGGTATGCTGTAGGTGTGCTCCCTACTTGAAATTTGTCCCAAAAGATCAGTAGTTTGATGTTAACATGATGCTAACTTGACAAAGCAACACTTTAATAAGCTAAAAATGGTGTGGTATGTGTTTTTATGCTTAAGAGAAGTGTTGTTAGCTTAGCAACATGCTAACTGCAAACACGTTAAAAAGCCTAAGAATACATTTCTTAGACTGCATTTACACGTATGTTTTGTGTTTTTACACTTATAATGTGGTTAGCTTAGCAACATGCTAACTACAAATCATTGTGCACACACTTTAATGAGCCTAAAAATACATAGCATTTGTATGTTGTTTTTTACGATTAAATATCGTATGATTAGCTTAGCAAAATGCTAACTACAAATTGAGACCTAAACCTAAACCTAAAAATACATAGCAATTGTGTGATGTTTTGTTTGAAATATCACATTATTAGCTTAAAAACTTGCTAACTACAAACTCTTTTTTAGGCTTATTAAAGTGTTGCGGACAACGATTTGTAGTTAGCATGTTGCTAAGCTGACCACATTATACTTTACTAAGTGCACATACATAACAGAAATGCTATTTATTTTTAGGCTTTTTAAAATATTGCATAAGTGTTTGCAGTTAGCATGTTGCTAAGCTAACAATGTGATATTTTAAATATATAAAGCACAGAAATGCTATGTATTTTTAGGTAAAAGTTTAAAATTTGTAGTTAGCATTTTGCTAAGCTTATCACATAGGCTAATACTTACATTTTTAAGTATAAAAACAGCAAACAAATGTTATAGTTTTAGGTTTATTAAAGTGTTGCATAAGACTTTGTATGTTAGCATGTTGCTAAGCTAACCACACGATACTTTATAAAAACAGAAAACAAATGTTATATTTTTAATGTGGTCAGCTTAGCAACATGCTAACTACAAATCGTTGTCCGCAACACTTTAATAAGCCTAAAAATATATAGCATTTGTATGTTGTTTATTTACGCTTAAAGTAGTGTGTGATTAGGATTAGCTTAGCAACATGCTAACTACAAACTTTTACATTACACTTAAAAACCCAGCATTTTTGTGCCATGGGATTTTACGGTTAAAGGAGTAGTTCACTTTCAGAACAAAAATTTACAGATAATGTACTCACCCCCTTGTCATCCAAGATGTTAATTTCTTTCTTTCTTCAGTCAAAAGGAAATGATGTTTTTTGAAGAAAACATTTCAGGATTTCTCTCCATATAATGGACTTCTATGGTGCCCCTGAGTTCGAACTTCCAAAATGCAGCTTCAGAGGGCTCTAAATGATCCCAGCCTAGGAAAGAAGGGTCTTATCTAGCAAAACAATTTATATACTTTTTAACCTCAAATGCTCATCTTGTCTAGCTCTGTGTGAACTCTGTGTAGAGATAGAGTATATAAATTGTAAATGTTTTTAGAAAATAAGACCCTTCTTCCTCGGCTGGGATCATCTAGAGCCCTTTGAAGCTGCATTTAAACCAAAGACTATAGAATACTCAAGACATGTCACTCGTATAGTTTTGAATGGAAAATGCAACGCTCATTATGGCCATGAAGCCCCGCCTTCTTAATGAAAGAGCCAATCGTCGATTAGTAAGTCCCGGTTGCTATAGAAACAATCAACGTTCTAAGACGTGTGTTCAGTACTGCGCATGCGCAGTGGCTCATCTAGTCTTAAAAATAAGCATTTTTAACGCTATTGGAGCACAAGGAACCATATTTCTTTGGTGAATTAAAATATGAACTTTAATCGTCAGCTTAGTGAACAGTTTTGGAGAATTTGATGTTTCCCCATTCAAAGTGATAGGAGCTGTACTTGCATGCCGAGAGGCGTTTCAAAGATGGCCGCCGAGTGACATGACTTGCCTTAAAAGGATTTTGATTTAAACTGCATTTTGGAAGTTCAAACTCGGGGGCACCATAGAAGTCCATTATATGGAGAGAAATCCTGAAATGTTTTCCTCAAAAAACATAATTTCCTTACGACTGAAGAAAGAAAGACATGAACATCTTTGATGACAAGGGGGTGAGTACATTATCTGTACATTTTTGTTCTGAAAGTGAACTACTCCTTTAAGACACGCGGAAACCAATGTTATGCTGCGTTCACGTCATGTTGCAATTACCGCAGTTTCGACCTGACCATACATGAGCTCACAGAGAATTCCCAGTTTATAAGGTGTAATTACAAGTTCTACGAGGATGTGAACGCTTACAATTTAGAAACAATTTAGAAATTTAGAAACTATGACATGGCATGAACGCACCTTTAGCTTCATATCCTGTCTCCTCAGATGCCTTCATCTGATGGATTTCTGAAGGCAGCATAGATGTATCCCTCACCAGCTTTGATATCCCACAATCCTGTGCGTTCAACTCAGAAAGTAGCGGTTTGTTGTCAGTTCTTGTGTGAGTGTAGGTTTTGACCAACATTTTCCATTTTCAATGTCATTTTTAACAAGAAATCAGCATTTTTTTAGTAATTAAATATTCACTTAGTTTTCATTAAACGTCTTGTTGTAGATTATTAAACTATTACACTTCCTCATAAGTCTGTCCGAAATCGGTTTTATGAGGTACCTTTGTGTGCAGACGCTGCTTGCAAAGTCATTGTCTGGTAAAGCAATGAAGCATCAAGTCAGACACCGCCAAAGCATTACATTGTTAGCTTAGCAACATGCTAACTACCAACTCTTACGTGGCCTAGAACGTTGGTGTGCTATGTGTTTTTACCCTTTAAAATATCACGTTGTTAGCTTAGCAGTATGCTAGGGATAAACTATTGGAATTAACTTTGAATCACGTTCATTATGGCATACTCCAAATCAGTCATTAATGAATGATTCACTGTCTATGTAGGGATCAGACAGTGAGAAAGCTCACTTGGTTTTGCAACAGAGCTAATGTAAAGTAATGTAATGTAAAAGATAATGTAGTTCCTGTCACCTCACAGCTGTCTCTCTCTCTCTCTCTCGCTCTCTTGCTACCACTGAGTGAGTGGTTTTCTGTTCCCATCATATCTCTGTCTGCTCTTCTGTTTGTTTCTTTGTTGATTGCTACATTTCAACACCCTTGTGGTCTGATGTCACCCAGTGTGTCGCAACTGGTAGTTGGTTTTATTAGTTTTGGGTGTTTAAATATGATGTTCAGGTCTGACTCAGCTGCTGTGCCATGTGACACAGTTTAGCGGTGAGTCATTTAGCTCGCGTGTGTTTACCAACTGGAAGTTTTTGCAGAAGTGAACCACAAGAAAATGCATACTCATGCAGACTGCTATCAGAATCTGGGGCATTGCTTACTGTGTTAGTGGTGTTTGCTGAGGTAAGCATCATTACTATTGTTCATACTTAGGGTTGGGTTTTTTCAGTATCACACTTTGATGAACACAATTTGTGTCACGTACGTAAATGAATCGTTAAATTGTGCAGCTTAACTGAGAAGCATGTGTTTATTTTATTTAAGTTTTCCATGTATAATCAAGTTGGGCCTAAATATCATTGAGACATGGAGGTGGGCTCTTAGGTTAGTAAACAACCACTTAGCAACCATCCACAATTCCATGGTGACCACCTAGCAATGACCTAGCAACCACAGAGAACACCCTAGCAACTATATAGCAACATGCTAAAACATGCCACAATGCCCTAGCAACTACCAACAACACCCTGCCAATAGGCTTTATGCCGAACGTCACATGACCAACCCCGGAAAACAGGTCTCATTGCTTCCGCTTGTCGGAGAACGTGTTAATAGCCGTAATAAATAATGGTGATATCGACGGACTTTTAAGGTAATCAGTTAAACAAGCCAGCTGTTTATTGTGGACGTTTCATTCGATATTTATATATAAATGTTAGTGAAAAGAATAAAAATTTAAAACTTTTATATATCAATCCACATATGTGATGGACATTGGTTATGATCATTTTTAGTGTCTACTTTGAATGAATCTTGAGTAAATCATGTTCATATTTAAAGAGGGATATGCAAAACGCGTGAACCGGAAGCAACGAGACCTGTTTAGCAGAAAACGGAAGCCTGTTGGGCATGAAGCCTATTACTGTACATATCAATGTGCAAAAAACACCTAGAAGACCTTAGCAACCCCTCAAAACTGCCTAGCAACTGTATGGCAACATTGTAAGACCATCCAAAACACCCTAACAACTGCATGGCAACATGCTAAAACCACTCCAAATGCCCTAGCAACAGCATGGCAACATTCTAAAACCACTCAAAACACCATAGCAACTGCATGGCAATATTCTAAAACCTTCCAAAACACCCTAGCAACTGCATGGCAACATGCTAAAACCACTCCAAAAGCCCTAGCAACAGCATGGCAACATTTTAAAACCACTCAAAACACCCTAGCAACTGCATGGCAACATGCTACAACCACTCCAAACACCCTAGCAACTGCATGGCAACATTCTAAAGCCACTAGAAACATCCTAGCAACAGCATAGCAACATGCTAAAATCATTCAAAACACTTAGCATGGCAACATGCTAAAACCATGCAAAACACCCTACCAACTGCATGGCAATGTGCTAAAACCACTCAAAACACCCTAGCAACAGCATAACAACATTCTAAAAACACCCTAGCAACTGCATGGCAACATTCTAAAGCCACTCGAAACACCCCAGTAACTGCATGGCAACATGCTAAAACACTCAAAACAACATAACAACTGCATTGCAACCATTCCAAACGCCCTAGCAACAGCATGGCAACATGCTACAACCACCCAGAACATGTGCAACTACATGTGCAAAAACCACCCAGAATACCATAGCAACTGCCTAGCAACATGCAAAAACCATCTAGAACACCCTGCCAATCGCATATCACTGTGTATACCAAACTAGAACACCTTAGCAACCATTCAAAACACCCTTGAAACTGCATGGCAACATGCTGCAACCACCCAGAACACCCTAGCAACTGCATAGCAACATGCGAAAACACTCAGAACACACTAGTAACCATTTAGCAATGTGCAAAAACCACCTAATACACCCTAGCTACTGCATGGCAATATGCAAAAACCACACAGAACACCTAGGCAACTGCTCAATACACCCTAGCAACTGCATGGCAAAATGAAAAACCACCAAGAACACTCTAGCAACTGCATAGAAACATCCAAAAACCACCACCAACACCCTAGTAACCATTTAGCAATGTGCAAAAACCACCTAATACACCCTAGCTACTGCATGGCAATATGCAAAAACCACACAGAACACCTAGGCAACTGCTCAATACACCCTAGCAACTGCATGGCAAAATGAAAAACCACCAAGAACACTCTAGCAACTGCATAGAAACATCCAAAAACCACCACCAACACCCTAGTGACCATTTAGCAACATGCTAAAACCACCCAGAACACTCTAGTAACCATATAGCAACATGCTAAAAAAAAAAAAACAAAAAAAAAAACACCCAATACACCCTGGAAACCACTCAAAACACCCTGACAACTGCATGGCAATATTCTAAAACCACTCATAACACCCTAGCAACTGCATAGCAACATTCTAAAACAACTCAAAACACCCTAGCAACTGCATGGTAACATGCTAAAACAGGCCACAGCACCCTAAAAAACACCCATAGCAACAGCATGGTAAAACCACCCAGAACACCCTAACAACTGCATAGCAACATGCAAAACCACCCCAGAACACCTTAGCAACCGCTCAACATGCCCTAGCAGCTGCATGGCAACATGGTAAAACTGGGTAGATCACTTATAAATTGTAATCCGTTACTGATTCCAAATTACATGACAAAAACTGTAGTTAGTAATGTAATCCATTACATAACACATTTTAGGTACTTTTAGATTACTTTCTGATTAATTTTGTTATAACTTGTTTATTACATTGATTTAAATAGGATCATTTTGACGTAAAAAATAAAAATAAAAAAATTACATTTGTTGGCATTAACAACATGAAGTGCATTAAACATTAAATTATATCAAGGTTTCCTAAGCTGGTGCTTGTGAAGCAACTGCAGAGGGATTGTGAGTTTAATAAATATAGCTAATAATTAATTAAATCATATAAAATGTTAAATTAAAATAAATCATTTCAAAATCAATCAAAATAAAAAACGTTCTTACCAGAACGTAAAATATTTTATTTGTTTTATCTGCATATCATGTGACCATAACCAACATCAGAGAACCAATGAACATGCAAATGTGATACGTAATTATTAAAATATTTATTTTAATATCTCAGGGGTACTTCAAGTAAATATATCAGATGATAGAGGATCAGATGACAAAAGTTTGTGAATTTGTGCATTTGAATGTGTTTGAAAGACAAAACCCTTTCAAAGACATAGAAATACAAGGTTAACCTTCAGAGTGCTAATCCAAATAAAAATGTATGTGTTCATCAGTTGTTGATGCAATGTTGAATAAATGCTGTCACCTGACTAGTGACTGGTCTTTGTATGAATGTCCACAAAACTTGAAAACTTTCCAAATGTATATAAGCAGTGGGCTAGGTCTAGAACCCTAGTGACTATATAGCAACACGCAAAAACCACCCAGGAAACCACTCAAAACACCCTAGCAACTCTATAGCAGTATGGTAAAACCACCTAGAACATCCAGCCAAACACACATCAGTGTACAAGAAGAAAATCAAGACTTGGGGCTTGAGATGGAACCGAGAACATAAGAGGAAGATTTATAAATCTTAAGTACCGCCTAAAGGGTTACATCATTCAAAAGATTAGCTGACACAGCATTAGCCCCAAACCCTGGCCATTGAAAGACAAACACCAATGTTCCCAGGTCTTAAATTTGCTTTGACAGATGAAGTAAAGCCCGACTCCTTTAGTATGACGGCTGTTGGTTGGGATTCCAGTTTGAATGAAATGGCCATTATTCTCATTCATGTGGATCAGAGGCCAGCATCGCCCCAGAGCAACAACAACCTCATCATTTGGTGCCCTGACCCCGCCTACAGCTCATCTCTCTGACGTTTTAAACACCCTAATTTAATGCCCCACTTCCACAAGGACATATTTGTCCCCCAACCCTTAGTTGACACCCAAACTTTCGCCCTTTACAACACGCACATAGTGGCCATCGGGTTTAATATCGACTTTGACAAAGCCGCATGCTTCAGTCTGCTAACATGGCAGCCAAATTCTCACACAGTGATTTGCATGGATGTGACTTCAGACAGACACACAAGCGCATATTCCTTCACCCGTCTAGTTAATGCCGCCAGCCCTAGAGTTTAATCCCAAAATCAATCTCTTCTCCAGGGCTTCCGCTTGCTTCACCGTGGCCTTGACAGATAATAAGATCCAGAGGAGAGAGAGAGCGCGAGAGATCATCCGTCTGTAAAGTAGGTCTTCCATTCAAACCAGCTCGGCCTCATTCTTCCCATTCATGGCAGTTTAGGCCAGACAATGCCTGGTGGTTTGCTGGGATCTGAAAGGATTGTGCAGACCCAGGCAGAGGTCTGTCGTCTGGGCCAGACTGAAGAGAGATACTGGGGCACCTCTTGCTGAGGAACATCTGGACGTCATGCGTATCTATTCACCCACTTAACAGCAGAATAGAGATTTCACGAGTATTGTGGAGATCTCTTTAGTAGGAGGACTTGAACTCAGAAGCTTAAAGATTTACATGTTTTTTGTAAGTCTGCGTTTGAAGGTTAATGCAAATACGCCGCCATGTAAACTAAGGATTATCTGGCTATATAAGGTTCTTCGGGGACGCCGTTCTTTAAGGTTTAGGTTTAATAATAAAACCAACTGGGGAATACGACACAAATCTTAAATTAGATTTGCTTCAAGACCCAGATTTTACATTGAATATCAAGTAGCAACCCAACACAGTATCTAGACTTTTCAAAACCGTAAGACCTTTGTTCATTTTCAGACCACAATCTAAGATATTTTTGATGAAATCCAAGATCTTTCTGATCCTGCAAAGACAGCAATGTAACTACGACGTTCAAGGCCTAGAAAGGTAGTAAGGACATCGATAAAATAGTCATGGTTCATCAATGACTTCAATGGTTCAACTGTAATTTTCTGAAGTTACGAGAATACTTTTTGTGCGCGAAGACAAAAATAACAAATTTATTCGACAATGTCTTCCGGGTTCTATGTCAGAATGCTGGCTCCTGCATCAGTCGTGGTACTCCCATGAACCATTTACTGTTTTAACAATGTCCTCACTAACTTTCTGGGCCTTGAACGTGTCAGTTGCGTTGCTGTCTATGCAGGGTCAGAAAGCCCTCGGATTTCCTCCAAAATATCTTAATTTGTGTTCCGAAGGTGAACGAAGGTCTTAAGAATTTGGAAAAACAACATGAGGGTCATTAATTAAGAACAGAATTTTCATTTTTGGGTGAATCTCTTTAAACATTAAAATAATAGACTATTATTATGGTTCCAGTTGGTGAAGCCTTGACAATGTGTCTAAATGAAGCCAAACGAATTTAAGCCTGGAGTTTGAATGGATGGACAACCTTTGACATCAACAACAAAAGAAGCATTTATCCACCATTTTAAGAGTAAAAAGCATGATAATGTGATTATTTGCATAGGCATTGTTTTTCCTGCTGTCCTCGACCTTTTTTTTATAGTCGCGACCTGCCAGTTGTCTCATTGACAGCAATGAGATTAAAATGAGAGCAAATGGAGATTTGGTTCCTCCCAGTGATCTCACATATTTAACCTCTAGAGTTTCAAACAATGTCTTTGGCATCTTGTCTACAACCAAATGTCGACCAGATATCAATATGAACTCTTGTTTCACGAACAAATAATCTGAGCTATTCTTTCCACATATACATCCACAATTCTGCACTCGTACTGTATGTCAATAATTTGTGTCAATTTCTCCCAAGTAGCCATAAGAGAAACGTCTCCTTAGCTATGAAAGAGCAACTTCTTTTCCTATGGGAACTTAGGGTTAGGTTAGAGAAACTTCATCTTCATATCACATCACAAAGGCTTCAAAAACTCTAAACACAATCATAATCCGGACGACCAGTTCCACTGCTGCTATCTCTGTCTCACAGATCCACTGTCATATTGTCCCAAGAGGACAGAGGGGGTGGAAAAAACAGAGAGAAAGTGGGAAAGAACGGGGGATGAAAGTTAAAAATTTCATACAGAGGGCTCAGCACAGCTGCGGGTTGAGGATAGTTTCTGTTGAAGAGTGATTAGTTCCTTTAGCTCTTTATTGAGCTGATGTTTTACTGCTCAGTAAGTCATTTTTCTTCATTGCAGTTGGATTTAAGGACCCCTGCCCCCTTCTTCAAAGCTGGTTGTGTGTGTGTGTGTGTGTGTGTGTGTGTGTGTGTGTGTGTGTGTGTGTGTGTGTGTGTGTGCATGGGGTGGTGGAGCCTTGTCCCCTGCCCCAGACAATGGGTGCAGATGGCCTACAGGGTGGGGTGAATGCGGGGTGGGTAAAGACAGACATCTGCAAGAAAGAGAGGGAGAGAGTGTGGCGTTTCATTTTGGAAAGCTAACCGTGTATTTTGGGTGGGAGGAATTGGCTAGGAACTAGTCAAAGAGACAGACAGGTCTGTGACTATTTAGTAGAAATGTCTTGTTGATGGCTTAAAATGTTCCATCTCATCATTTTGAGTCATTTTTATTCATTCACTCCAAGAAGACGTTTTGCAGAATGTCCAAGCTGCTGTTAAGGGTTACTTGTACTCTCAGACTCTAAAGAGGAAAGAAAAAGTATAAAAGTTGTCTATATTACTTGTTTGCTGTGTCATTTTAATTTCTGTATTGCTAAATTTACTTTCGGGTGAACCAAGTGTGGCTGACTCATTGTTCTCTGAGGCTACCACCTGCTTCTGTCCTTGTTTCATCATTTCTGGCATATCTGTACCTTCAGTACTCTCACTCTTGAACAGTTTGGATTGTTAAATCAGACAACATGTACTGAGGAAGTGACAACTCTTGGCCTCTGGTGCAAGTGGGTCAGTGTGGTTTGGGTGTAAGGCCGATATCCGCTGTCAAGCAAAACCATCTCATCCTGAAGTCTTATACATGACAAACCTAGATCTCGACCATCATAATCACCAAGGCTAAGCCGAACACTTGCTGACAGATTTGTTTATAATGGGAGCTTTCCAGTTTAGTCATGTCATGTCACTCGTTTGTAGTCCATTCACCTGTCACTTTGTAGAAGCTAATCAAATTAAGACAGACACCAGTGTGGGTGTGACCAGTCTTCATTTGTGAAAACTGTGATCAAAACTGCAATAGGTTAAAAGAAAATATGAGTCAGACTTAGGTTAAATAACTCGTCCACTTCTAGCACAGATAAATATGTTTTGTGCAGTCAATTAATTGCTGGAAAATCCAGTTTCAGCTTTTAGCTGTGTTTTGAAACATGGTAGCAAGTTTAAATTATAGCTGGTCTCTTGCAGGTCCAAATTGGTCTACCATCTTATAACCCACTTGGACCAGCAAAAAACCAACTAGGTGGTCATATCAAAATGTCAAGCAGGTTTACAGAATATGGTATCTGGCTGTCAAACTAAAGACCACCATGGACCAAGTTTACATTGTAGCTGTTTTCTTGAAGGTCCAAGTTGATCAATAGCTGATCCAAACTGGTTTTTAGTTGGTCAATGAGCCACTGCTTTCCAAAAACCAGCCTGATGCCTTGGTATAAGTTGGTTTCTTAATGGTCCAAGATGGTCTACCATCTTATCACCAACTTGGACCAGCAAGAAACCAACTACCAGCTGGTCATATCAAAACATCAAGCAGGTTTACAGAATATGGTATCTGGCTGTCCAACTAAAGACCAACATGGACCAAATTTATATTGTAGCTGTTTTCTTGCAGGTCCAAGTTGGTCATTAGCTAATCTAAACTGGCCTTTAGGTGGTCAACCAGCCACTATGTTCCAAAAACCAGCTTGCCCCTCTTAGTATAAGATGGTTTGTTAATGGTCCAAGATGGTCTACCATCTTATCACCAACTTGGACCAGCTAATAACCCAGTTGGACCAGCAAGAAACCAACTACCAGCTGGTCACATTAAAACGTCAAGCAGGTTTACAGAACATGGTATTTGGGTGTCCAACTAAAGAAAACATGGACCGAATTTACATTGTAGCTGTTTTATTGCAGGTCCAAATTGGTCACATGCTAATCCAAGATGGCCTTTAGGTGGTCAACCAGCCACTATGTTTCAAAAACTAGCTGGATGCCTTGGTATAAGTTTGTTTGTTAATGGTCCAAGATGGTCTAGCAACTGGGACCAGCACAAAACTAACTACCAGCTGATCATATGAAAACGTCAAGCAAGTTTACAGAACATGGTACCTGGCTGTCCAACCAAAGACCAACATGGACCAAGTTTACATTATAGCCATTTTCTTGAAGGTCGAAGTTCATCATTAGCTGATCCAAGCTGGCCTTTAGTTGGTCAACCAGCCACCAGCTTGATCCCTTGCTATAAGATGGTTTACTAATGGTCCAAGATGGTCTACCATCTTACCACCAATTTGGACCAGCTAAAAACCTACTTTGACTAGCAAGAAACCAACTACGAGCTGGTCATATCAACATGTCAAGCAGGTTTACAGAACATGGTATCTGGCTGTCCAACTAAAAGCCAGCATGGACCAAGTTTACATTGTAGCTGTTTTATTGCAGGTCCAAATTGGTCACTTGCTAATCCAAGATGGCCTTTAGATGGTCAGCGAGCCACTATGTTCCAAAAACCAGCTTGACGCCTTATTATAAGTTTGTTTGTTAATGGTCAAAGATGGTCTACCAACTTGGACCAGCACGAAACCAACTACCAGCTGATCATATGAAAATGTTAAGCAGGTTTACAGAACATGGTACCTGGCTGTCCAGGACCAAAGACTAACATGGACCAAGTTTATATTATAGCTGTTTTCTTGCAGGTCCAAGTTCCTCATTAGCTGATCCAAGCTGGCCTTTAGTTGGGCAACCAGCCACCAGCTTGATATCTTGGTATAAGGTGGTTTGCTAATGGTCCAAGATGTTATACCATCTTTCCACCATTTTGGACCAGCTAAAAACCTACTTTGACTAGCAAGAAACCAACTATGAGCTGGTCATATCAACATGTCAAGCAGGTTTACAGAACATGGTATCTGGCTGTCCAACTAAGAACCAACATGGACCAAGTTTACATTGTAGCTGTTTTATTGCAGGTCCGAATTGGTCACTTGCCAATCCAAGATGGCCTTTAGATGGTCAACTAGCCACTGTTCCAAAAAAAAGCTTGACACCTTATTGTAAGTTTGTTTGTTAATGGTCAAAGATGGTCTACCAACTTGGACCAGCACGAAACCAACTACCAGCTGATCATATGAAAATGTTAAGCAGGTTTACAGAACATGGTACCTGGCTGTCCAGGACCAAAGACCAACATGGACCAAGTTTACATTGTAGCTGTTTTCTTGCAGGTCCAAGTTCATCATTAGCTGATCCAAGCTGGGCTTTAGTTGGGCAACCAGCCACCAGCTTAATATCTTGGTATAAGATGGTTTGCTAATGGTCCAAGATGTTCTACCATCTCACCACCATTTTGGACCAGCTAAAAACCTACTTTGACCAGCAAGAAACCAACTACGAACTGGTCATATCAAAATGTCAACCAGGTTTACAGAACATGGTATCTGACTGTCCAACTAAGAACCAACATGGAACAAGTTTACATTGTAGCTGGTGTCTGGCATATCCAAGTTGGTCTTTATGTGGTCAACCAGTCACTATGTTCCAAAAAACAGCTTGACTTCACCAACTTGGACCAGCTAATAACCCAGTTTGACCAGCACAAAACCAACTACCAGCTGGTAATATCAAAATGTCATTCAGACAAAACATGGTCTCTGGCTGTCTAGCTAAAGACCAACATGGACCAAGTTTACATTGTAGCTGGTTTCTTGAAGGTCCAAAATGGTCATTAGCTGATTTAAGCTGATATTTAGTTGCTCAACCAGCCACTATGTTCCAAAACCAGCTTGACCCCTTGGTATAAGTTTGTTTGTTAATGGTCCATGATGGTCTACCAACTTGGACCAGCTAAAAGCCCTCTTGGACCCGAAAGACACCAACTACCAGCTGGTCATATTAAAATGCAAAGCAGGTTTACAGAACATGGTATCTGGCTGTCCAGCTAAAGACCAACAGAGACCAAGTTTACCAGCCAGAATCTTAGAAAAGCCTGAAACAATTAAAATTCAATTTTTGGTTAAACAATTTTGTTACTTCATTGGGTCACCTCTTGATGTGTCGAGTAAAATCTGGGTCCTGAAGTGAAACAATTTGAGAGTCACAGATCTAATGACACAAATACCCAGATACAGTTCCTAAGAATGCATAGACCTCAGAACATGTTACACAGCAGAGTCGGGTTACTAATCAATGGTTGTTTTTCTCCCTTCAAGAAACACAATGGCATCAGTGTGACCTACTGCTCGATATAGTTGCCCTGAGACTGATGCATTACATGTGCACAATGGGCTTATCTCACAAGGAGGCCAGTGTTGTGCGAGTTATGACACAGGGTCGTCCTGGATTAGACGGCCGATCGGCCCTCGTTGTGCATGCTAAGATATCCTGAGAGTTCACAGGACAGGGCGGCTCTCACAGTATTGCGTTACAGGAAACAGAGAACCAACAGGTACAAAATGAACCTAAATATGATCTCATGCTTTTCCCTCCCCTCTCTTTCTCTTCGCTCCCCTCCCTCCATTCTTGGCAGCCAGCCGTCACACGGGAGAAACATTGCGCGACTCCCTCCTTTTTATTTTCCCCCACTGCATTCTCTCTGAGCCATACTGGCTGGTAAAGGGAGGAAATAATGCAGTCGGATATTGGCGGTGTTGTTTCGGCGCCGTAATCCCTTTTTAATATCAGATTTAGGAAGGAGGCAGAGAGGGACTGGTGAAGACAGAGCCAGGTCCCAGCGCCGAGTTGGCCTCCTAGTGTCTTGCTGCAAAGTCATTCCGCCTAAACACAATCTCCTTCAGATACTCATAGCGGCCTGTCCTCATTTAGAGGGCTGATGGGAGCGTGTTTATCATCGCATTGCTGACATGGCTTTGGATCTGTTTGGCTCCAATTCAAGAAGCTTCTGTTCTCTTTGAAACAGGCTCGGATTGAGGCCAGTTACAGTCTGACTGGTGCTAATTTTAGTCTCGGCTTAAGTGGAATCGCAGTGTAATATATTTGGACTTGCACGTTTTGCTTCTAATTATAAAACAAAGCTGTTGTAAAATAGCCATTACAAAATGGATAGTTCTGTTACTGGTCAATGGTCTGGAATTTAGCTACAATACAGTTTTGTGGATTTTAGCTCATGTCTTTTAGTACTGAATTCTTCAAAAATATTACAAAACTATTTAGATATGCAAAGATATTTGTTCATAGTCACACATACAAACTTTTGTTCAATAAAACAGTAGGTGCGTTGCCATTATAAATTTGTGCAAAACGTTTGCGATATATTATAAATGTCACTAAAGAACTATTGCGAAATTACCCCTTTTCCATTAACCAACGTTATGCGACTAAAACATAATTATTTACTCTCGCGATAAGTCATGATGACAGATGTTGTTTGGTAGGTTTATGTATATCACAGCCACCACACTAGCCATTATTTTTATTCAAAAGAGACATTAAATATGTTTGTGGCACTGTTGCCAAGTCTGTGGTTTTCCCATGGAATTGGGCTGCTTTAACACTGTTGCCACGGGTTGTTTTTCATGTCTATGGGTTTAGGCAACACCAATAATGTAATATTTATCTATTGGAATGTGAATTTTACCAAGGGAACCCTGCTAAAAAAGGTGTATTTTAACACCTGTAACACGACTTTTACTAGGGGACCCCCTACTAAATTTTGTTGTGAAAACCTGGCAACCCTGATTTGCGAGCTGTTTCGAATGTGCTGTAAAATGGGGACATTTCTGGAGACAAAAACCAGGACTGTCCCTTGAAAATGGGGGGAAAAAAAACTTTCCATTGCAGTTTTGTGAAATATTTATTTTCAAATTGCCTGAAAAGCCACCTAATGCGAGCATCAAACTTGACGAAATTGACGTGTTTCCATTGGGCGTACTTTCAATTTGCAATTTGAAGGGTCATGTCCATTAGCTGACATCACTAACATCTCTACAGTATTTGTATATTTTACAGGTATGTGCGCATATTAGAATTTTTTTGATTGTTCGCTATAGATCCCTTCTTCTTGCACACAACCATTGGTTGATTGCTTGCATGCTATTGGTCAAACTATTTTTCGGTCACTACTTTCAGTCACAAACAATAGAAAAAGGCCAAACCTGTAAGGGACAGTCCCAGTTTTTGGTGTTTTGTCCCTAGAAACATCATTTTACAGCACATTCGAAACAGCCCACAAATCAGGGTTGCCAGGTTTTCAGAACAAAATCCGCCCAAGTGCATTTTTCGTTTGGGGGTCCAAAAATCGCATCCCGGGGGCATTAAATACAACTTTTTTTGCAGGGTACCCCTGGGAAAACTTGCATTTCAGGGGATAACTATCACGTTATTTGGGTTGCTGAAACCTGCAGACTTGGCAATTATACTAGAGAGCATTTTATAAGGTTCTCAACTCTGGCCTTCAAAGTCCACTTTACTGCAGAGTTTTGCTCGAAACAGCCCGCAAATCAGGGTTGCCAGGTTTTCTGAACAAAATCCGCCTAAGTTTCGGTCTGAGGTCCCCCTGTAAAAATTGTGTTCCGGGGGGTAAAATACACCTTTTTGTCAGGGTTCCCTTGGTAAAATATACATTCCAGGGGATTTGGGTTGCTTAAACCTGCAGACTTGGCAACACTGCTGCAAGAAAAGCCTGACCAACAAACTGTAGCCAGTTTTTAGAAATCTGGTCACCTCTGGTCACCTTTTTTTTTTTTTTTTTTTTTACAGCATTTTACACTGTAAAAAAAAAATTGTCAACAAAATAATTTTTTACCCTGCTGCCTTAAAATTTTAAGTTTATTCAACTTGAAATGTTAAGTTGTACTAAGTGACAACTTAGATATTTAAGTTGACTAAACAAAAAATTAACTTAACAGCTGTGTTTGTTACCCGGCTGCCTTAAAATTGTAAGTTGAATCAACTCAAATATCTTAAGTTGTCATTTAGTAAAACTTAACATTTCAAGTTGACTGAACTTAAAAATTTCAAGGCAGCCAGGTAACAAATTATTTTCAGTTGACTCAACAAATTGTTTTTTAAAGTGTATAATTTTCAACTCCTTCAAGGTCCACTTTCCTGCAGAGTTTTGCTTGAAATAGCCAGCAAATCAGGGTTGCCAGGTTTTCAGAACAAAATCCGCCCAATTGCGTTTCGGTCGGGGGTCCTCCTGTAAAAATTGCATTCTGGAGGGGAAAAAAAACATCTTTATTTGGGAGGGTTAATATACATTCCAGGGGTTAAATATCACATTATTTGGGTCGCTTAAACTTGCAGACTTGGTAACACTGCCACAAATATATTGCAAAAAAGCCTGACCAACATGTTGTAGCCAGGTTTTAGAAATCCTAACCTATTTATACTAGAGAGCATTTTATAAGGTTCTCGACTCTGGCCTTCAAAGTCCATTTTACTGCAGAGGTTTGCTCGAAACAGCCTGCAAATCAGGGTTGCCAGGTTTTTAGAACAAAATCCGCCCAATCACGTTCCAGAGGGGAAAATACACCTTTTTTTGGCAGGTTCCCCTGGTAAAATATACATTCCAGGGGATAAATAGCTGCTCTTAGCTGGTCAGCAGGCTGGTTTTAGATGGGTTTTGGCCACTTCCTTAGCTGGTCAGGCTGCGAGTCTCTAGCTGTTTTTTTTTTCCAGTAGGGAACATCCCTCCTCTGATAGCACCTGCCACTAATTAGCATTAGCAAGTAGCAAATCATACTTTTGCTGGTGTCGTACAAAGTCCTGTTTTACTTCCTCATCACAGCCAAGTTATTTTACCATGTATTTATTTATTTTATTTTTAATTCTATGTGAATAATGACAAATTTCTTTGTATTTTCAGTGACCAAGCTAGCAATTTAGCCTACTAGCTTAACACTAACTGGTTTAGAAAGCTCAGTTAGCTAAAACAAGACTTTATGAGGACCGGGGTAGTAGCATCTTGCACAACACCAAGCTGTGATGTAAACTGAAGCCTACTAGCTATTTCGAAAAAGGGACAAGCCCTTTGATATGTTTGTAAACAGCCTACGTTCATGCTTTCTTGCTATTTGCAGAGTTATGACAACAGGTGTGGTCTCAGGACACCTGCTTCCCAGGAACATTTTATTCAAGTACACTTCGAATGTGCTGAAATGCACCTACGTTTACATGGAGACCTTGAGAGTTTAGGCGTGTATAAGTCACACATGCACATCCATCTCTGTCACTTAGGAAACCTGACCCTCCTATTTACGTCCGCCCAGGTCAACACGGGAGAGGGACGCACAGGAGACAATGTGCAGAGCGCAAGGGCTGATCCTGATTAACCCTCTCTGACCTACACTGTCATCCTACACTGTGTGTGTGAGAAAGAGAGAGTGTGAGCCAGGTCACCATGTGCTATTGTGGGTAGGACGCTGCTTAGGGATTGTGTCTATGTGTGTGTGTGTGTGGACCTGCAGTGCCGTGGGCTCCATTAAAGGCATTGTCCCCTAGTTGGGACATCCTCCTACCTCCCTCCACGGTGACCCCGCTGACCTCTTTTCAAGCGTGGATGGGGTCTGCCTCTCACTTGCCCTGGCACAGGGATGGGATGGTTTCTTCCTTGAAAATAGTTGGGGGGACTCCAATACACCATCTGCTCCAGATGTCTTGCCCATTGGACACCGGTTCACAGCAGGACTCATCACCCAAGGAAATTATACCAACAGAATATCATTTACACCCATAAAGACAAATGATCTGTTCACATTAGAAAGGCACACTGCTGCCCATATGAAGTGGGCTCACAGCTGCTGACTTAAAAATATATTGATTTTAGTTTAGTTTTGATCACCAGAGCAGATCAGAATCTATATATCTATATATATATATATATCTATATCTATATATATATATACATATATATATATACACAGAATATTTGGTTTGTAAAAAATATAGTATACATATTAATTTATAAAATATTACTGTATGATTTATATTAATCTTAATTTATAAGTAAATGTAATAAATATATTTTAAATAATTTAATAATACATACAACTATTTAATATTATATGTAAATATAAATATTTACATTTATATATTAAATTATATAAACTATATATATTTATGTATTACTGCACACTTATTTTTATTGATATATAGTATTTGAAATAGGTAATAAATAAGTAATTAAAAATACATTTACACATTAAATATATATATGTAATATATATTTAATATTTAATTAAATATATTACAACTAATTTAATATTACACACACACACACACACACACACACACACACACACACACACACACACATATACATATATATATATATATATATATATTAGTTAATTTATTAAATTATTAATTTATAGATGTATTAAAAACAATAATATATACAACTAATTTAATATTATATATATATGTATAAATATATTTACATTTATATATATTTATTACATTTAGATATATATATTTATGTATTCAATTTAGTATATAGTGTGTGTGGGTGTGTGTATATATATTATTTTTTATTATATACAACAAATGATATATATATATATATATATATATAAATAAGTTTAAATACTTATTTACATTTTTATTATTTATCATTACTATTTATTATTTGTATTATTTATGTACACACACACACATACATATACACACACACACACACACACACACACACACACACACACACACACACACACACACACACACATATATATATATATATATGTTCATTTATTAGATTATTTTTACAACTAATTTAATATTATATATTCACATATATATTCATTCATATGTATGTGTATATATATATATATAATTTAGTATATAGTGTGTGTATATATATATCTATATATATAATAAAAATGTAAGAATTTATACAGCTAATTTAATATTATAAATAAATATGTAAAAATAAATTTACATATATGTATATAAATATATTCATTTATTTATTAAATTATTTCATACATACATTAACAAATTAATATATAAAACGAATTTAATATTATTTAAATAGTTATTTACATTTCTAATTATTTATCTATATCTATATGTATATATACACACAAATTCTATAACAATAATAATGCAAATTATATATATATATAAATATATATACACATACATACACACATTCATTAATTAATTTATTAAATAATTTATACATGTATAAAATTTGTATATTATACATATATATATAAATTTATATATATATAAATTTATATATATATATTAAATGTGAGATATTTAAATAGTGTGTGTATATATATATTTGTTAATTTATTTATTAAATCATTGTATACAAATATAAAAAAGAAATATATACAACTAATTTAAATGGTATATAAATACGCTTAAATATAGTTTTTTTATATAGTTTAAATATATATTTCATTTCTCTCTCTCTCTCTCTCTCTCTCTCTCTATATATATATATATATATATATATAGCAAATTATACATCTAATTTAATATTATATATAAATATCTATTAAAATAAACATTTACACACACAATTCTAGACTACATTATATATAGTGTATATAGTATATATAGGCCCGGTTTCACAGACAGGGTTTAGACTAAGCCAGGATTAGGCCATAGTTCAATTAGGACATTTAAGTAATTTTTATAAACACGCTTAGAAAAAAACACCACAGGTGTGCATCTTGAGACAAAACACCACAGGTGTGCATCTTGAGACAAAACAAAGGCACTGATATATTTTAAGATCAATCAGTGCAATTTTGTTTCAGTTGAAACAGCTCAGACTTACATTTTAGTCTGGGACTAGGTTTAAGACCGGGGACTGTGACTGTGAAACCGGGGGTTAGTGTTTAGAAAAAAAATGACAGGTAATAAGTACGTAATAAAAACACATTACATTTAATTCTAATTCTATGTATTTGTTAAAGCACACGCATACATATGTGTGTTTAATTAAAAAAAAAATACACTGATATAATATTTATACATAATTAAATGTATATTGTTTAAGAATAAACTCCATATAATATCCATTAGACAGTCTTATTATCATAGTAGAATGGTTGTGCCAACACTACTTCACGTCAACTGTAAATTTCAGGATATAAATCCAGTTCATCTGACAGCTTCTGCTGCTCAACCAAGTTGTCAGTTTGAGGTTTACTACGGTTCCCCGGCGGTGAACTTGGCAAAGCTCATAAAGAACATTGTGTCTCCTGACGGTTCAGTTAGAACTGTCCACGAGAGTACGAACAAACTGTTCGGGCTTTTCAGGGAGGGCAGGAGTGAAGCAGGAGTGCTGAAAGGATAAAAAAGGGAGTCTCTGGTCTTCGAGGGTTTTGCTGACACAAATCCACCCTCCCTTGAAGCTCCGAAGAGCTCGCGGCCTGTAGAGGGAGCACTCCTGTATCTGCTCTCTCCTTGTTTATCCCCTCTGGCTGGGCATCCATCTGGACTTGAGCTGTTTTATTGTTTTGACACTCACAGCAAGACACCGTCTGGAGACCTGGGGCCCCCATCCTTCCCTCTCTGTCTCTCTCTAACACCCCCGCTTCAGGTCCTCTCACTCTTCTCCGGCTTAATGACGAGATCCTGCGGTCTTCCTCGAGAGAGCATCTAAACGATACGACTACATGAAAAACCAGTTTCCCAGCTCGCTCTCAGTCCTTCTGTCCTCCAGGGACGTCCCACGTCTGAATGGTTTTATTGTCTAAGGGCTGGTGTTTCGGCCCACTGACCAACTTCCCACAGCTCCCGCAGTCATGAGCTCATAGGGCCGAACACAATGACAATACAGCTGCGGGACGAGGAGCCTTTCTTCCTGAGAGGAAAGACGTTTCTGGAGCACATGTGGTTAAGAACGGCTTTGAAGCTGTGGTTTACATGGAAATGTTTGCTTAACATTGCCTTTGAATTCTGCTCTTGTTAAAATGATGTTTAAGGAAGGATGCATATTTATTAGTAAGTATTGCTTGGAAACAGGGTGCAGAATTAACACTGGCCAACAGCCAGAGGGGAGTAAATATTGGTTTTCGGAGAGTAATTAAAGAGACCAATTAGAAACTAGTAACTTTACACTTTATTAGAACCTGCAATGTTAAATGTTTTAATCAAATTGTAATCAAAAGCAACTCTGTGTAGCAATGAGGGTAGCCCAGGAAGAAATTATTAATACAATATAAATTTGATATATTGTGCACTGCTGTCACTAGTTCTGAGGAAGGAGGGGGAATAACCTTAGACATCCGAAATAAACTTTGATGAAAGTAATAAAAAAAATTCAAACTCCAATGGTACTAAACAGCAGGAAATATTGAAAATTTCTAAAACAATAGACTTTAGAGTTTTTATCTCACAATTCTGACCATTTATTGCAAATGCAAGTTTATATCATGAATTTGGAGTAAAAAAAAAAAAAAAAAAAAAAAAAAAATCGCGAAAGAGTTTTTCTCACAATTGTAAGAAAAAAGTCAGAATTGCGAGTTTTTCTCACAATTCCAAGTTTGTGTCGCAATTCTGTCTTATTTCTCGCAACCGAAAGTTTATATCATGAATTCAAATAAAAATCTGAATTGCGAGATATAAACTTGTGATTCAGACTTTATTTCTTGCAATTCTGACTTTTTCGCAGATTGCGAGCTTATACCATGAATTAGGAGAAAAAAAAAATCTGAATTGCGAGTTTTTCTCTCACAATTCTGAAAAAAAAGTCAGAATTGCAAACCTGACTTTTTTTCTTGCAATTCTGTTTTTATTTCTCACAGTTGCAAATTTATATCATGAATTTAGAAAAAAAACGGAATTGCGAGATATAAACTTGTAATTCGGACTTTATTTCTCGCAATTGTGTTTTTATCTCGCAATTCTGACTTAATTACTCGCAACTATCACAAATTCAGAGAAAAAGAGAAATGTAAGTTTTTTATCTCGCAACTCTGATTTATCACTTGAAATTGCAAGTTTAAATAATAAATTCAGAGAAAAATCTGAATTGCGAGATATGTGTAATTCTGACTTTATTTCTTGCAATCACTAGTTTATGAATTTATGAATCATGAATTTAGAAAAAAAGAGAATTGCAAGTTTTTAATCTCACAAATCTGAGAAGTTAGAATTGCAAGATAAAAACTTATCTCGCAATTCTGACTTCATTTCTCACAACTGCGAATTTGTATCATGAATTCAGAGAAAAATCTGAATTGCGAGATATAAACTTGTAATTCTGACTTTTTCCTTCCAATTCTGACTTTATTTCTCACAGTTGTGAGCTTTTATCATGAATTCAGAGTAAAAAAAATAAATCAGAATGGCAAGTTTTTAGCTCTATTGTTTTTTTTCTCAGAACTGTGAGATAAAAACTTTAATTGTAACTTTATTTCTTGCAATCCTGAGTTTCTATCTCGTAATTCTAACTTTATTACTCGCAATTCAGAGTTTATATCATGAATTCAGAGACAAAAAGTCTGAATTTTTATTCAACAAATATGAAAAAAGTCACAATTGCGAGATAAAATTGTAGTTATCTCGCAATTCTGACTTTATTACTCGCAATTACTAGTTTATATAATGAATTTAGAAAAAAAAAGAGAATTGCAAGTTATTACAAATCTAAGAAAAAAGACAGAATTGTGATATAAAACTTGAGTTATCTCGCAACTCTAATTTTATTGGTCGCAATTGCAAGTTTATATCATGAAATTCAGAGAAAAATCTGAACTGCGAGATATAAACGTGTAATTCTGACTTTATTTCTTGCAATTGCGAGTTTATATCATGAATTCAGAAAAAAAATCTGAATTGCGAGATATAAACTTGTAATTCTGACTTTTTTTCTTCCAATTCTGACTTTATTTCTCGCCATTGCGAATTTATATTAAGAATTCAGAGAAAAATCTGAATTGGGGGATATAAACTTGTAGTTCTGACCTTTTTCTTACAATTCTGACTTTATTTCTCGCCATTGCGAATTTATATTATGAATTCAGAGAAAAAGCTGAATTGCGAGATATAAACTTGTGATTCAGACTTTATTTCTTGCAATTCTGACTTTTTCGCAGATTGCGAGCTTATACCATGAATTTGGAGGAAAAAAAATCTGAATTGCGAGTTTTTCTCTCACAATTCTGAAAAAAAGTCAGAATTGCAAACCTTTTTTTCTCTTGCAATTCTGCTTTTATTTCTCACAGTTGCATATTTATATCATGAATTTAGAAAAAAATCGTAATTGCGAGATATAAACTTGTAATTCGGACTTTATTTCTAACAATTGTGAGCTTTTATCATAAATTCGAAGTTAAAAAAAATCTGAATGACAAGTTTTTATCTAAGACTTTTTTCTCGCAATTCCGAGTTTGTCTTGCAATTCTGACTTTATTTCTTGCCGTTCTGATTTTTATCTCGCAATTCTGTCATTATTTCTCGCAACTGCAAGTTTATATCATGAATTCAAATAAAAATCTGAATTGCGAGATATAAACTTGTGATTCAGACTTTATTTCTTGCAATTCTGACTTTTTCGCAGATTGCGAGCTTATACCATGAATTTGGAGGAAAAAAAATCTGAATTGCGAGTTTTTCTCTCACAATTCTGAAAAAAGTTAGAATTGCAAACCTGACTTTTTTTCTTGCAATTCTGTTCGCATTTCTCACAGTCGCACATTTATATCATGAATTTAGAAAAAAAAATCGGAATTGGGGGATATAAACGTGTAATTCTGATTTTATTTCTAACAATTGTGAGCTTTTATCATAAATTCGAAGTTAAAAAAAATCTGAATGACAAGTTTTTATCTAAGACTTTTTTTCTCGCAATTCCGAGTTTGTCTTGCAATTCTGAGAAAAAGGTCAGAACTGCAAGTTTGTATTACGCAAAAAAAATCAGATTTGCGAGATGTAAACTTGTAATTGTGAGAAAAATGTCATAATTGTGAGTTAAACACTCGCACCTTTTTTATTGTTTATTCAGTGGTGGAAACAGGCGTCCATAACATGTGCACACAGGCATGACTAGTTTGTATTTTATAGTCATATTTGCCAGTGTTCATAAATAACCCAAAGCACAGATTCAAAAAAGGTCAAAAACAAGGCCTTTTTTAAATTCATTTCCTTTTAATCTTGATGCTTCATATACAACCAAAACATCTTCAGAACATTCATCTGCACGGGCAATATAATCACAAGGCTGATAATACTTGGCTCACTATAGAGGCTAATCTGAACACTTTCACTATGCATAGGTCTGACCCCAGATCAGCCCTCAGGGCAGCATTATTCTATGGCTCTGTGAGAGTAAAATGAGCCGATTGAGGAGAATCAAATGAGATGCACAGGGAAAACGAAAGCAAATGAGGCTTGTGAGACGACCAATCTACAACCAGCCTCATACTGACCACTTTGTGTCGTAAAACGGCAAAGCTGCCCCACAATCAGGATGGGGGTTTGCCGCCCACGGTTTAACCAATGCGTGAATTGCACCAGTGTCTGGATAAATGTGTTGCATACTTCAGGTGTTGCATTCATGGGAAAAATGCAGAAAGGCACATCAGCACAAACACAATAGTGAAGTGCTTGCTTTCAAACGAACAGTCTGTCGCTTGTGCAAAAGCAATCAGATGCATATTCAATCTCTGAGAGGTCAAGGTGAAGAATAGACTGGATTTTCTAAACGCTGTTAATATATGGATGCTAAAAATTCGACATATTCTTTAAGTAAAAGCATCGTTTTTGCTGTAGAGAGGGAATTCAATTCAGTATCCTGCAGCAGAATTGGTCTTTGGTAGCTATTGGTGCATATTGGTGATATCAGGAGTTATTAGTTAAAAGTGCTTCATACATAAATGCGATGAGAAAGCGAGTGCTGATTATTTCATGAGAACGCGGTCGTGAACCACATACACAAGATTTTTAGGAACATGTTTCGCTGTGTCAGAGATCCCAGAACTGAAAGCGAGAAAAGCACAGTGATAATATAGTGCGCTGCCTGCTTGTTTTCAGTTTTGTGAAACCACATCCTTATAGGGAGTAGTTCACCAATGGATTGTGGACTCGGATTTTGACGAGAAGCAACGGTTTGAAGTTAGAAATGTCTCGATGGATTTGTTTCTTACAAACACACAGCTTTTTGCTTCATAGTTGTATCTCAGTCAAATATTACCAAATCCTAACAAACCACCTGGGTGCCTCATAATTTTAAGTTCAGTCAACTAAAAAAAAAAAAAATTTTGTCAACTTAAAATGTTAAGTTGTACTAAGTGACAACTTAGTTGAATTGATTCAACTTAAAATTTTAAGGCTGCAGGGTAACAAATTATTTTAAGTTTACTCAACATATTGTGTTTTTGTTTGTTGTTTTTTACAGTGAAGCAATAGCCAACGATACATTGTATGGGTCAGAATTATCGATTTTTCTTTTATGCCAAAGATCATTAGGATATTAAGTAAATATCAAGTTCCAAGAAGATATTTTGTCAATTTCATACCATAAATATATCAAAACATAATTTT
>NC_133367.1:36830095-36857169 GCF_049309525.1 Garra rufa | reverse complement strand
CTCAATTGTTGGCTACTTATGTTGCGTCTGCTTGAGTAACAGCTGATTTTGATGCAATGGCTGCAGAGTGACTGGGGCAAACGCATCCTTTTTCTCCACTATCCTGCATATCAGTTTCTTTCATTTATGTAACGCTTCATTTTCAGTTTATGTAAGGGTCTCTATTGTGTGCCTAGTGTCCTTCTGTAGTCGCCTTAAATGTACTTCTAAAACAGGAAACTGGTATTGCTTGTTTTATATAAAGGCAACAGAAGAGCAAGGTAACATCCTGCAACATATCCTGCCAGAACGTTTCGCAACAAGCAGGACAGTTGATTAGAAATTTTAAAGCTACAATGCTCGTTTAGTATTGTTTACATACTATTATTGCTTTTTGTCATATTTTGAATACCTTCCAGTTTTTCTTTAAATTTAGTTTAACTTGATATACTAATATAACTGAAACCAAAAGTGAAATAAAAATATAGAAATAAACAAAAATGCTACCCCCCCCCAAAAAAAATTCTATTCCTATTTATTTTTATTTTAACTTTACTTCAGTTACCGAAAATGACTTTAAATTGTTTTAGCTTATAACTTGCATTTTTTGCTTTACTGTTTTATTATCTAAAATAATAAATATAAATATTCTTAAATTATTTTTCTATTTTTTAAATTTAGTTAACTTTATATACTAATACAACTAAAAGTGAAGTAAAAATGACAAATTCATAAATTTTAATTAAAGAAAAAAAGAAAAAAAAAATCATTAAATTAGTTACTGATATACTACTATAACAAACTAAAAGTAGAAATAAATGAAAAAATATATAGAGACAAACAAAACCACAAAAAAGCCACAAAAAAAACCCTAACAAAATTATTAAAACATTAACGGAAATAAAACAGAAAACATAAAAATTGATTCAAGATATAAATTTTTTTTATTATGTTTTTTCATGTAATATTTATATTTAATTTTATTTCAACTTTACTTCATTTACCAAAAATTATTATTAATCATTTTAGCTTATAACATACGTTGTTTACTGCATTGTTGTATTATTAATAAACTCTAAACTAATTAAAAAACCCAAATAGAATTACTAAAACTTTAAATGAAATAAACAATATAAAAACTAATTTAAAATATATATTTGTAAATGCACTGTTGCATGTAATAACTATATTTAATAATAATAATAATAATAATAATAATAATATAGGCTAAATTTGAGCTGATTTAGCTTTGTTTAATGCACTATTGTTTTAAGTTCTAAACTAATTATTGAAAAAAAAAATCAAATTATTTTTAAAATCTTTAAATTTAGTTTAATTTATTTTTAATTACTTTTTTATATTTGCATTTAATTTTATTTAAACTTCACTTACGGAAAATGATTTTTAATCATTTTAGCTCATAATGTGTTGTTTATTGCATTATTGTATATTTCAATACATTTTAAACTAATTAATTAATTACAAAAGTTTAAAAAAATCCAACAAAATTATCAAAACTTTAAAATAAAACTGAAAATATAAAACCAATTCAAGACATTTTTTTTAAATCACGTTTTTCATGTAATATTTTATTTAATTTTACTTAAATTTTTTTTGCTTATAACTACCATTGTTTATTGTATTATTAATGAATTCTAAACTAATTATTTAAAAAAAACCTTAACTTTACATTCAGTTTAACTTGATATACTAATATAGCGGAAACTGAAATAAATAAATAAAAACTATATGGAAATAAACAAAACTACTAAAAATACCAAATTAAAAATCCAACAAAATGAACAAAACTTTAAAATAAAACTGAAAATATAAAACCAATTCAAGACATTATTTTACGTTTTTGCTTATAACTTTGCATAATTTTATTATTAATAAATTCTAAACTAATTAAACTAAAACCGAAATAAAAATGCATAAAAACTATATAGAAATAAACTACCAAAATTGTCAAAAAACAACTAAATTACTAAAACTTAAAAAGTTAAAACAGAAAAAATAAAAACAGAATCTCTAAAACTGAAAATATAAAAACAGATTAAATACATTTTTAATATATGCGTTAAGTAATATTTATATTTAATTTTATTGGAAACTGAAAGTGAAATAAAAATGAATAAAAACTATATAGAAAAAAACAAAACCACTAAAAATGGCAAATAAAAAAAAAATCCAAGAAAATTACCAAAACTTAAAACCAAAAATATAAAAACTGATTCAAGACATTATTTTTAAATCACGTTTTTCATGTAATATTTAAATTTTACTTTACTTGTTTTTGCATTAACACATTATGAAAAAGAAACCTAAAAAAATAAATGTAAATAGTTTAACTAGATATACTAATATAGCGGAAACTGAAAATGTAATAAAAATGAATAAAACATTTAAGAAATAAACAAAACTACTGAGAAAAATGCCCCAAAAAATCCAACAAAATTAGTAAAACTTTAACAAAACACTTCATCAAGACATTTTTTTTTTGACAAATTCTAATGCAATATTTATGTTTTAATTTTATTACTTGCTTCACTTAACTAAACAATTAAAAATTATTTTAGCTTGTAACTTGCCTTTTTCAGTTTAATACATTTCCCACCATTGCACAGAATTTGTCTTTGTTTTATTTTATTGTTTATCGTTACCTAGCAACCCTGGTAAACATTTGCTGCTAATATTGACCTTAACATACTTCAGTTAAGAGCCACGAAACAAACACACACAGAGGTCATGGCAGTAGTTGAGTGAGACAGCTGACTCTTTAAGTGCATTATACCTTCTTTAGCTGGAGTGTTTTGTGGAGACTGAGTTTGGGACAGTGACTGAGAGAGTGTGGAAGCGTCGTCTGACGTGAGCTGCTCGTCATCTGCAGGAGTGAGTCGGTTAGTGAACAGACAGACAGTTAGAGAAGTGGACAGGTTAACATGCGGAGACACTGTCACAGCTGTAAGACGCTGTGTGCATTCAAGTTAGTTCTGTGCAAGTCACACTCTATTGATTTTTAGCTATAAGGGGCAGAGTTATACCATTAGTATCGACTGGGTCATATATACGTGGCTTTAGGAACAGGAAATGAGGTGTTCTTACAGGCAAAGAGGTATCATGCATCAGCGTGGTCTTTATTAGTTTACACCAGTTTGAAGGGTAAAACACTGTTGAAAAGTATGGGGTTAGTAAGAATTTTTTTATGCTTTTGAAGTCTTTTATGCTCACAAGGGCTGCATTTATTTGATCAAAAATACAGTAAAAACTGTAAAATTGTGAAATATTATTACTAATCAAAAAAACAGTTTTCTATGTGAATATATTTTAAAATGTAATTTATTCCTGTGATGCAAAGCTGAATTTTCAGCATCATTACTTCAGAAATCATTCTAATAGGCTGATTTGCTGTTCAAGAAACATTTTGGATTATTAATTGATATTATTTTTGTGGAAACTGCAACATTTTTTCAGGATTGTAATAGTTTAAGCTTATAATGTGTTGTTTATTGTATTATTGTATCGTTGATAAAATCTGAACTAATTATTGAATGTTTTTTTTACATTTAGTTTAAATTAATATACTAATTTAACTGAAAATAAAAGTTTAAAAGTTAAAAAAAGAATAAAAACTACATATAAACAACTAATTCTCGAAATGTAATTTATTGATTTTTATTTCACTTTTTGGTTCAGTTATATTATTATTAGTATTTAGTGCCAGGTTAAATAAAATAAAATTACGAAATTATAGTCGTAATAACGAGAACAATGTAAAAATCACGAGAAGTCGAAAAATACTACGAGAAGAAGTCAAAATATTACGAGAATAAAATTTAAATACTACGAGAATAAGTCGAAATGTTTAGAGAATTGTCAAAATATTTTGAGAATAATCAAAATCGTGAGAATGAATTTGTAGCAATTGCGAGATTAATGTCAAAATATTACAATATAGAAATTGAAATTATGAGATTAAAGTTTAAATATTACGAATAAAGTCAAAATCTTTTGAGAATAAAGTCAAAATTACGAGAATTCGTAGCAATTATCAGATTAAAGTCGAAATATTATGAGAATAAGGTCTAAATATTAGAATAAAGTTAAATATTATGAAAATACTCAAAATATTTTAATAAAGTCGAAATATTGAGAAGTCAAAATATTTAAAAAATAAAGTCAAAATATTACGAGAATAGAATCAAGAATATGAGAATTAATAGCAATTATGAGATTAAAGTCGAAATACTACGCGAATAAAGTCTTTAATTTTGTAAATTAATCTTTATTCTCAAAATATTATGTCGTAATAATTCGAGAATAAAGGAAAAAGTTATGAGAATAAGAGTCTAAAAATACTACGAGGATATAATTATTAAAATTTAATGAGAATAAAATTTAAATACTACGAGAATAAATTCGAAATGTTTAAAGAATATAGTCAATTACTAGATTAAAGTCGAAATATTACAAAAACAAAGTTGAAATTATGAGAAAAGTCTAAATTTTACGAATAAAGTAAAAATATTTAGAGAATAAAGTATAAATGTTCAGAGAATAAAGTCAAAATATTGAGAATAAAGTCAAAATTACGAGAATTAATTCATAGCAATTACAAGATTAAAGTTGTAATACTGCGAGAATAAATTCGTAATATTTAGAGAATAAAAGACGAAATTGCAAGATTAAAGTCGTAATATTTTGAGGAAAAAAAGTCAATGTTTTGAGAATAAAGTCAAAATTACAAAAATGTATTCACAGCAATTACAAGATTAAAGTTGGAGTGTGGAGCACTTTTTATGATGGACGGATGCACTTTATTAGACTTCGAAAACAGCCATTCACTGCCATTATAAAGCTTGGAGGAGCCAGGACATTCTTTAACATAACTCCGATTGTATTCGTCTGAAATCATATACATCTAGGATGGCTTGAATATGAAGGATGAATAAATCATGGGGTGAACTGTCCCTTTAATGCATCCTTACTAAACATGATGACTAATCTCTAATTAAAATATAAAACCGTTGAGTGGTAGCGTACAGTGGAGGTGTGAGCGTGTTTTACCGTCTACTCGTTTCTGGAAATCGTCCTGCACTCTCTCACTCAGCTCGCTGAAGGGGTTTGGAGGAAGCGGTCCCGTCTGTTCCTCGCCATCGCCCATGTATGGCTGCACGCGTGCGTGGGCAGAGCAGAAAACACAAAATAAGACACTAGCAGCACCCCAGTTATGAAACAAGTCCAAATGACGACAAAAAACACAGACCATCAGATGTGTGCATTCAAACGCAAGAAAAGTCACAAATCCTCTAACATTAAAACACACAGAATGAAGTGAGAACACCGCAAATCCAAAACTACCATGTTTAACATGCATTTATTTCAAAACCGTGACACGACAAACAACTCCCGGGGATTTTACCTGGACCGGTGACTGTGCCTTAAAGAAAAAAACAGAGCTTCATAAGAGCCTGCTTTGAAACAAAAGGCCTTTGACTTACATAATGATGCTCATTTCACCAACACCACTGTGATGTTTCACTGTTTAACCGTCTCTGAGAGGATCTGGCGCCGCCTAGTGACGCAAACGTCTGTGCAACGCCTGTCTTACACAGAGTGTATGGTAATGTCAGTCTGACACTCACCGGCGGTCTTTCCACCACAATCCCTGCCAGCCGTTGTGATTGCGGCCCTGCTGTCATCATATCAAACCGGTTCTGATCGCGAATCTGAAATTACAAGAAAGCGGTTTAAGACTCAGTGACATCGATGAAATGGTGAATTAGAGTGCTAATGGACCCTTTTAAGAAACTGAGATCATGGGTTTCCAGTTATTATTATAAGTTTCTTCAATTTCATAATTCAAATAATAATAATTCAGCCAGAAATGAAAATTGTCATTTTCTTTTCTTCATGTTTTTTCCAAACCTGTATGAGTTTGTTTCTTGATGAGCACAAAAAAAAAAAGATATTTTGGAGAATGTTGACCGCAGCCATTGTCTTACATAGTATAAAAAAATACTATGGGAGTCAATGGCTGTCAACTGTTTCAACATTCTTCAAAATATCTGTTGTGTTCAACAGAAGAACGAAACTGATGTTTTGAAATGACACACACTATTAGTCAAACGTTTTTAAACAGTTAGATTTTTAATGTTTTTAAAGAAGTCTCTTCTGCTGACCAAGCCTGCATGCATTTGATCCAAAGAACAGCAAGAAGAGTCAAGTTTTGAAATATTTGTACTATTTAAAATAAACTGTTTGAATATATTTTAAATTGTAATTTATTCCTGTGATCAAAGCTACATTTTCAGCATCATTACTCCAGACTTCAGCGTCACATGATCCTTCAGAAATCATTCTAATATTCTCAAAAAACATTATAATTATCAACATTTAAAACAGTTGAACATACATTTAAAAAAGTTATCTGAAATAAAAATCTTTTGTAACATTGTATTCAAAAAGAAATTAGAGATGAATAATTTTATTTAGCAAGGATGCTTCAAATTGAACAAAAGTGATGATAAAGAAATTTATTGGATTTGATTGACTTTATTAATCCCACACTGGGGAAATTCCTTTGAAACAGCAGCATTAGTAAAAAATCAGTTTAACGGGATCCATAGGATCAGCAAAATAACAATATAACAATACAGACAATATAAAACTATTCCTAAAACTATATCAGGGTATATACAGCAATCCTTAAGTTAAATTTACTACTTTTTAATACCTTTTTTACTACCTTCAGAATTTTTTTTAAAACCATCACGACACTGAATTGCAAGTGTTAATCAGCGACCTTTCCATTATTTACACAGATTTTGACATATATAACATACAAAAAAAGAATAGATTTAGAGACTGATGTTGACAACATATTGCACATATTTATTTCACTTAGTAAATAAAAATAAAACAAACTACATAAAATGTGCAATGGAGAGAATGGATAGTTCCAGCACACTGGCTGGCATTCACTGCAAGTTGCTGATTCTCCAATATGATATATTCACATTAAAATGCTTGATCTGTAGAGAAAAGGCTGTGCATCTTTCAGTGCGCAAAACCATGATAATATGAAACGCTTCAAAACAGAGCGCACAAAGCGCGTGTGCGCATCGCGGGTGCAGAATGATGTGCTCAAAGCAACATGGAGACACAGCCAGTGCGCATTTAAAAGTTCACGGCACAAAGCGAAGAAATGTCGAGCGCACAAATCCTAGTGTATATCTGTCCTACAGTTTATTTATCATTTGTTTCTTCAAGAGTTTTAAATTCCAGTTATTGTGCGTTTGATGCCGATTCATAGTCCTTGTGTGTGTGTGACAGGCACACGGTAGCGAGTCGTTTAAAACAGCAACAAACTCCAACAAAATAAAGTCATTTTATGCAAATCCACAGCCTTTTCTCTACAGATCAAGCATTTTAATGTGAATATATCATATTGGAGAGAGTTTTACCGTGCATCCTGCTGTAACCGGAAGAGGTGCGCGCGCTGTTTGAATAACGTTACTGAATGGAGAATGATTGACAGTCTCAGAGGAGGCCCATATTTAAACGAACTAACGCGAACGCAGATAGAATTTCAATCAGAATAGGACACCTGATAGTCTGAAAAAATAATACCTAATTTGGAAAAAATAATATCTTTGAGACCACATTTAATACTTTTAATGGCCTTAAATTTGACAATTTTGATTTATCACTTTTTAATACTTTTTAAAACCCCGCGGATACCCTGTATATAAATATGAGGAAAAAAACATGTACACAGTGTGTGGTACTTTTCAGTTTGAATATGTTTTATATATTTTCCATTTGCATAAGAAAGCTTTAATAGTTAAACTATAGAGTGCTAATTACTGTGAAACTGTCTCAAAGGGTTAATTGAGATATAAAGTGCAGGGCAGAGAAAATGTTGCAGACTGCTGAAGATAGAGCTTCCTGTTTTGATCTGCAAAAATACTGTTGAAAGCCTAACAGGATGTGCTTGCAGGAAACGTCTGCTGAAGACACCAGCAGAAGATGCACGGAAGAGTGATAACTGATATATAAGTCTGTCTCTAAAAAGAAGAACTCAGAAGCACTTGGGGGAACTTAGAAGATTTTTGGCTTCTCCAACAGCGCTGTTGTTACTCTTGATTTCTCCTATTTGATGAGCTTGAATAAAACTTTTAAATTTTGATAGATTGACTCCTGAACCATTTTTGAACACGCAGAGGACTATTTGAAAGTCCAACAATTTGGTGACCTCCGACGTGATGGTTCACGGAGTTTTCTGAGACAAAGGGAAATATCTGAATTCAACACAAAGAGCCGGCTCATAATCAAAAGGTAAGCAGAAACCTTTTTAATTAAATTCTGCGATTGATTATTCTAAATGAAGTGTTGAATTTGGACTATTTTCTGATGTCAGTGGAGAAATCAACAGTATAAAAGTTGAGAAAAGAAAATATATCCTGTGGTAGGATAATATGCTGTGGTAGCATAAGTCCTGTGGTAGGACAGTCCTGTGGTGGGACAGAATATATCCTGTGGTAGGATAATATGCTGTGGTAGCATAAGTCCTGTGGTAGGACAGTCCTGTGGTGGGACAGAATTAATCCTGTGGTGGGATCCTAAATTTAGTCGGGGATTTTACAGAATTCCATACCTGACGAGGGTGGTACTGGCGTAAAATCTAAAGACCTACCCGACTGAGGCAGTGAGTCTGCTCACTATAAAAAAGAGAATTTGGGCCGGAGAATTGAGTGAGGGTGACTGTAAATAAGAAAAAATCAGGGTACTGACTATAAATAAAGAGAACTGTATTTTAGGGGCAGATAGTGGATTTACTAACGTTAGTGAGGGACAGAGTAGGAAGCGCGCAGACCATAAAAGACGTCATGGAGGGTGAATTTGACAGGGAATGTACGGAATATGACTGTCCCACTATTGGACAACAGTGGGATGAAATGATTGAAATTGTAAAAACCCAAACTGATCCAAAAGATATGAAAACAGGCATGCTAGAATTGGAAATTTGTAAACACGAAATGATTGAGCATTTTGGTGATGATTGTATGAAAAAAAAAAAGGGTTATTTGTTTCAGAAAGTGGGGGTAAAAGAGAAGAGAGCACAAGAGGCGCTTCACAGACACAGAAAAGAGGAAGTGGGGCTATTGCAAAGGCGAGCACACGCGAAGAGAGAGAGAGAATTAGATGCTAATCGTAGGAAATGGGCTAGGGTGACGGCCGCGGCTGCCATTTTAAAACCAAAAAAGAAGGAAGGAGAAAAGGGCGAGGTCGATGTTAAACTAAGCAAGAAACAGGAAGCAGAGGCTACCTCTTCCCCCCTCCTACAGCTCCTGCTGTGCAGAGACTATATCCAGATCCCCCACCCCCCTACAACCCAAGTACGGGTAAAAAATTGAAACAGCTGCCCCTCAGGAAGTTGTGAAACAAATGCCGCTGTACAAAGTAAAAGGTGGAACTTTGGAATTGGATGAGGAAAGCAGTCAGGGTCGTAGAAGTAGCATGGTAGAATTCCCCGTTGAAGATGAGGACGAAGGTCAGACCCATAGAAGAGAATTGAAGGATGAGGACAATGAGGATGAAGTGGATGAAGATGAGAATATAGAAGGTGAAAAGGATTTTCCAGTAGGTGAAGAAATAGTAGTTGAGGGGCAAGGAAAGAAAGGAAATGGTAAGAAAAATAAGAAAGATGAGAAAGATAAGAGGGGTATGAAAGAAACTAGTGACAGTGACTCAGACAGTGACAAAGCGTATGTTAAGATGGAGGGCACATTTGCAATCAGTAAGGGTGAAAAGGTACAGATAGGGAAGAAAACCAAAGAAAACCTCCCTAGCACACTTCAGCCCAGATCCAGCGCAAGATTGAAAGAGATGTTGCTAGGGAAACAGTGGGAAGGGAAGACTGATTTATCTGATATGGGAACAAAATTCCAGTTGCCCATATTGGCTGGCTCTGCGGGGCCTGTGTATCAGCCATGGTCCCTTACGGATCTGGAAACATTAGTGAAGAAACTCCCTGCCATTACGGAAGGGGGAGGTAGATGGGTGAACAAACTTTTTGCATTGTCACATGGTCAGGTCCTCTCTGTAGGAGATCTGAGACAGATAATGAGCAGGGTGTTGTCTGCACACCAGATGGCAGACTTAGAGAATATGGCTCTCACCAGAAATGTGAGTAACAGCGCCCCATTGGTGACTGGGGGAGGCCAATCGCCCTTATGCCAAGCCATAAGAGATAAATTCCCCACACCTGATACAATGTTCGAAAACATGAAATTTAAACATAAGCCTGGTGAGAATGGAGCAGCATATATAAATAGATGCTCTCAAGAATGGGAGGAGGCTTGTGATGAAAACCCCATGTCTAACCCTGTCACTAATAGAATTTTCAGGGCAGCAGTGTTGTATGGAGCTCCAGCTGGCGTGACCCAAGCAATGGAGCAGTCTCCAGAGGTACCTGGCAGTGATGATGCAAAATGGAAAAGGTACGCGGTACACTTTATTGACAAAGCAGTAGAGAAGGCAGAGAAAGAAGGAAGTGAGCTATTGAAGCTGCAGAAGGAGCTTCTGAAACTGCAGGTTGAGGAGAGGAAGTCAGCTAAAAATAGAGAGTCTCAACACTCAGCGACAGCCTACCCTCCCACCTACGCAGCCACAACCATAGGCTGAGCCTGTACATGCAACTATTGTAAAAAATCATAACTATGCCCCACAATATCCCAAACAACAGCAGTGGGATGGAGGTAGGGAAATCCATACCTCACTTCCTGAAACAGACAACCCTATCACGCTTTTTACTGTTGGTAGCTGTCACAGAGCAGATGGTGGAACATTGAAGGCAGGATTTGCTGTGGTCGAATTGCAGGGTGACAAATTTGTGACAGTAAAAGCAGAACCCCTGGTGGGGAAACAGTCAGCACAGAAAGCAGAACTGTTAGCATTGATCAATGCATTGAGATACTCTGAGGGTAAAACAGCAAATATCTACTCTGATTCTGCATACGCAGTTTCCGCAGCCCATGTGGAGCTGCCTGTGTGGGTCAGATGTGGATTCACAACCTCGTCCGGCCGGCCAATTACTCATGAGAAAGAAGCGAGAGAGCTCTCCAGAAGCCACCACACTACCTAGCAAAGTGGCTATTGTTAAGTGCACTGGTCATTCCCAAAGAATTGACCTATCATTGAATGAGGATGCAGATATGGCCAAAAACAGAGCCAGATGTGACGTCCCTTCTCCCTGAGTTTTGACATTGCTGCCCCAGAACACAATTTAGTGAATTGGCTAAAATCTGTGCACAGATCAAATTAACATATTCCTACAAACAATCGAGAGCAAATGGAGAGAACATCGTTGGACTGCTCCACTTAAGGTAACTGCACACACTTCTCACTGTGTTAGTCTTGCAGGAAAAGGAGACACGTGGTACCACCTGAGTCAGTGTTGTCCGGCGGATTCGCCGTCCAGATCCTTGGAGGACACCAGAGTGGACCTGGCTTCACAGGTCCAAGAGAGGGAGGATACAGGTGACACACAAAATACAGGTGACACACAAACACATACACATACAGGAGAAGACCCAAAAGAGAATTTCCAACCATCACAAAATAATCTGCAAGCCCTGCAAGTGGTCCATAAGACCGGGGATTTATTCACAGCCCCTAAAGGTGAGCCAGTAGCTCATTGCATCAGTGCAGACTGTGCATTTGGAGCAGGCATAGCAAGGAAATTCAGGGAAAGGTACGGGGTTGAAAAGGTGTGGGCCCAAGAGAAGACAAAAGGTGACTGTGCCGTAACACACGAAATAGATAGGATCGTTTTTCACCTAGTCACAAAAACATTTGCCAGGGATTTTATAAAGTGTGGTGGGAAAGATAGTTCATGGAGGGGATATGATGTCTACCTCTGTGGATTAGGTTGGCCAGGAAACCAAAAGTGGTGTCCAACATGGAACAACGTCTGGCAAGCGACAAACCCAAGTTTCACAGGAACCACTGAGAAGAAAACCTCAGATGGAAAACTAAAAGCAGCAGGGTATTTTAGGATACAGAGGGATTTCAATAGGGATAAAAACCCCATAACCTTGTCCATAATAGGCCTTAAACAAGACCCATATCCAGCCAAACCTGGAGGGGTAGCAGGACAATGTTGGGACACCGCTGAGGGGCAATTTTATGTATTAATTGGTGTTGAAGTGGGTGGGAAGGATCCACTAGGGTTGGTAAAGGTTAACCTAGTGGAACCAGTAGAAAATACTACAATGGAAACTGTAGTAAAGGATTATAGCAAAGAGGTAAGGGGAAATAAGGTAGTTATTGAAATGGATTACACAAAATTGACCCCTGAGGATTTAATAGAAAAAGCTACGGGATATGGGGAGTCCAATTTGTGGTTAGAATGGATAATATCCGCTGCCCGGGCAGTACAGATGACGGAGTGTGTTGCATGTGCGAAGAGCTAGACCCACCCTTAGGATAGAACCAGCTCCGTTGATAAAGACTGACAAAGTGGGGTATGGCTGTATGATGAGTATTACCCAGGAAGCCAAGCCCGAAGGCTGTGACACTTTAGCAGAAATATTCCCTCCAATAAGTAATCAAACAAAAACAGGTCCCTTCTCTGCAGACTCGGGGAACTTTACGTGTTTTAACTTTAGCGCCTCTGATCCAAGGTTTAAGGTGGGACATATTGATCCTGCTTGGTGCAGTGAGGTCATTCAGAATGCTGAGGATGTAATTGGACCATGGGAGCGAGGGGGATTATACTATTACTGCGGGCATAGGAGGCTGTTCGTGAGAATAAAAGGGAAATTGACTGTAGGAACATGCGCAATGGTTAGGTTAGCAGCGCCATTGGCATTAATTGGCAGGAAAGGAATAGCACAAGACGTGGAAAAAGGTAGGAGGAAAAGAGAAGCGGGAACGTTCGACCTATCCATTAACTCTCCAACCTACATAGACTCGATAGGAGTTCCCCGGGGGGTGCCGGATGAGTACAAATTGGCAGATCAAATTGCGGCCGGGTTTGAGAACATCCCAATCATAGCAGCACTCTTCCCTGTTACTCCAAATAAAAATGTGGATAGGATAAACTACGTTCATTATAACGTAATGAGATTGGCTAATTTGACTAGAGACGCAGTAGAAGGCCTATCAGAACAATTGGCTCCGACTTCCCTGATGGCCATACAAAATAGAATGGCGCTCGATATGCTCCTTAGCCAGAGTGGGGGCGTTTGCGCAATGTTCCAAGATTTTTGTTGTACGTTTATCCCAAACAATACCGCCCCAGATGGGTCAGTAACGCGGGCCCTAGAGGGACTGAAAACTCTCTCCAAAACTATGGCAGAACACTCTGGTATAGATAACCCATTTGATGATTGGCTAACCAATGTGTTTGGAAAATATAAAACCATGATAACATCCATTCTAGTCTCTCTCGCTACTTTTGTAGCTATAGTAGTAACTTGTGGATGCTGCTGCATTCCGTGCATCCGGTCATTGTGTAACCGGGTGATAGTAACAGCAATTGAAAAGAAAGAAGAGGCTCCGCCCCCTTACACAATGCCTTTGTTGATATCCCCAGAAGAAGAAGAAGAGGAGGAGGAATGTAGCTTGTGAATGTTCTCTCTCTCTCTCTCTCTCTCTCTCTCTCTCTCTCTCTCTCTCTCTCTCTCTCTCTCTCTTTCTCTCTCTCTCTCTCTCTATTAACTGTGCTTTTTTGCAGATGCTGATTCATCATATATTGTGTGTTATATAGAGATGTTAAATAGATGTTTTGAGCCTATAAGGAATGTGTAGAAATGTTAACTTAGATGCTTTCAGTGTGACTGCCTCAGGCTGACATGTTGTGGACGCCCATTTGCTAAAATTAGGGGTCCGGCTGGGTATCTTTTCCCAAAGGTTTTTTTTTTCGGCCCAGTCCTGTCTGAGCACACTGGTAATATAGGGAATTTTACCTTTTGAATTTTACATGCATGCAATGTTGACTAGAGTAGAATGTTGATGTATACCAGTAAGTAAGGCAATGCCGTGATTCAAAATATACTTATTCATTGCTTCTCTCTGTTTGACTGCAATAGGACAGTTTGTTTGTCACATGCTGGCCTCCACCATGGCTAAAGCTGTAAATGTAGTGAAAATAAGAAAAAAATTGTATTTACAGTCAATCGGATTAGGAAGTCTCAATGGCTCTCATGGTTCTTGAATGCACCTTTCCTAAACTGCAAGAAAACACCAAATTCTGTAAGAACACTGTTTGGGATATCCAATGGGAAAGAGCGGTTACCAGTGTTAATGAGGTGATTTCTCGATGACGGGTAAGATCCTCTTTTGGCCAAGCGGAGGGCAACCTAAGGCAGGGATTCACCGCCACTGGGCACCTGCCCGAGATGGGAGGTGTTATATGTGAGACTGTTGTGGAGTTGAGCAGATGCTTAATAGGCCTAAAGCATCAGGGGAACTGTACGAAGTTACAGCAGGCAGTCTGCCTTTAAGAATATGAGCTCCTCCTACACTGTCCACCAGACACCGCATTCCTTGATGGCTTGCTTTTGATTGCGACCAGGGTCCACAATTTGATGCAATTGTGCCAGGGATCACAGCCCTGGGGAGAAAATACCTTTTATAGTCAGTTGATGGAGATGTGCTTTCAGTAACCATCTGAGACTATGTGATGATATTGCAAAATTTAAATTGGCTGCTTGAAGCTGTAAAAATTAATAATAATATTACTAAATGCATAAATGAATACATAAAAAAAATAAAAAATAAAAAATTAAGCTCTAGGATGAACACTGGGTTTATGAGACTGATTTCATGGGTTTTGATTTCATGGACCTTTGGACGTGGTGGTGGCTAGAGCATTTGGCATGACAGACTACAAACTGTTTTAAATGATTTGTGTTGCAGCATTGTAGAAAAAAAAAAAAAAAAAATTTTATCCTGTGTCTTATCTTTTCTTTTTTCTTTTTTGGTTGTATATTTCTGTGCATTTTTATTGTGTGGCCTCTTTCAGAGGCCAAGAGAGGGATTTGTGGTACTTTTCAGTTTGAATATGTTTTATATATTTTCCATTTGCATAAGAAAGCTTTAATAGTTAAACTATAGAGTGCTAATTACTGTGAAACTGTCTCAAAGGGTTAATTGAGATATAAAGTGCAGGGCAGAGAAAATGTTGCAGACTGCTGAAGATAGAGCTTCCTGTTTTGATCTGCAAAAATACTGTTGAAAGCCTAACAGGATGTGCTTGCAGGAAACGTCTGCTGAAGACACCAGCAGAAGATGCACGGAAGAGTGATAACTGATATATAAGTCTGTCTCTAAAAAGAAGAACTCAGAAGCACTTGGGGGAACTTAGAAGATTTTTGGCTTCTCCAACAGCGCTGTTGTTACTCTTGATTTCTCCTATTTGATGAGCTTGAATAAAACTTTTAAATTTTGATAGATTGACTCCTGAACCATTTTTGAACACGCAGAGGACTATTTGAAAGTCCAACAAGTGCTAGTTATAAAGATGACAAGACAGGGGATGAAATAATGTTACGAAAGATTTCTATTTCAGATAAATGCTGTTCTTTTTATTGAACTTTTCTGAACTTTTTATTCAAAGACACCTAAAATCTACTGCTTTCAACAATAATAAGTTTTTTGAGCAGCAAATCAGAATATTAGAATGATTTTCATGGACCATGTGGCACTGAAGTAATGATACTAAAAATTCAGCTTTGAAATCACAGGGATGAATTACATTTTAAAATATATTCAAATAGAAAACAGTTCTTTCAAAATAGTACTGTTCTTGCTGTACTTCAAATAAACGCAGGCTTGTTGAGCAGAAGAGACTTCTTTAAACAAAGATTACAAATCTTACTGTCTAACTGGTAGCGCAAGTAAAAAATAAAACCCTTTCAAATCGCAGAAAACTAGTTAACCATGAGTGTTTCTAAAACAACGACCGAGGAAGTAAAAGTAAATTACATATTAGTTTTCTCTGATCATCGAAAACAATCTTTCCACATTTTTTTTTTTCCTCGTTTGGAAAGAGAAGAGAGTTGTTGTTTTTTTCTTTGGGAGCAAATGTGAACACAAAAATGGAAAATGGTATTTTTTGTCATTTTCGTTCCCCTACAGAAGTTTACCCAACTAGGACGACGCGGAAATATGTAGAGAGTCCATGTATATGTTTTAAACCGTCTGTTCGCACTCATAGCTCACCTTATTTCTCTTCTCCAGAACTTCACTGGGGTTTGTGTTCAGAGGAACAAACTGGTTTGGATCTTCAATGCGGATCGGAGTCCCGCTGGTGTTTCCACCGTCATATGACTTCATCCACTGCAGAGATAGAGTAAGAGAAAGAGATTTAGTACAGAATTCAAGAAAGTAAACACAGACTTCAGAGACCATTCAGAGTTGGTGCAAAGTCTAAGGACAGCTGCAACCAAATTAGTGTTGAACGCATTCATTCCAAGTATAAATTTCCACCATGTCAAATGTCTATTTTTGAGCTAGATCTAGATTTGGTTAATTTGACATTCAAACTTTATGAAAGAGTTGCGCAGTTTCATTTTATTACACATACTAAAGCCGTGGCCTAATAGTTAGAGAGTCGGACTTGTAACCCAAAGGTTGCAGGTTTGAGTCTCAGGTCCGGCAGGGATTGTCGGTGGGGGGAGATAATGTACAGCACCCTCTCCACCCTCAATACCACGACTGAGGTAAGTCCCTTGAGCAAGGCACCGAACCCCCCACTGCTGCGAGTGTGTGTGTGTGTGTGTGTGTGTGTGTGTGTGTGTGCGCACTTGGATGGGTTCAATGCAGAGCACAAATTCCTAGTATGGGTCACCATACTTGGTCTCATGTCACCTCCTTTCCTTTCATGTGTGACACTCGTGATGTTTTTAATGTCTGCAGTCACTTCACCAACATTTCAACTGATTAAAAACTATTCATGTTTTATCATATACACACAAAAACTTCCAATATAAAAAGTCTAATTAATAAAAAGATTTATTAAATTTGTGATGGTTTATGCCTTAATTTGTTTACCACAGTTTTTGATAATAAATTTGTATTAAATCAATCAATCAATCAAGAAAAGTTCAAACAGACATTAAAGAATACAAAAAGATTTGGATTCTTAATAATTGTTAGAAGTTAAATTTTTTAAGTTTTATGCATTTTATTGAGTAAACATGCTTGTTGATTACTAAAGTTTAATTGCACGATAAAAAAGGAATTCAGAAAAAAAAAAAACAGAATTTGGGGGAAAAATAAAACTGATTTAATATTTCTAACCTTTAATAAATTAAGTTTCATGATTTCAATAAATTAGACATGCCCTTCCCCCTCCCTAAAACTGAACTAAACCATTAAAACAGAAACATTAAAATTGGCCCAAAAAAACACTATAATACGGTTCATCAGTTAACATTAGTTAACTACCTTAGTTAACATAAATAAAAATGAACAATACTTTTACAGCATTTATTAATCTTAGTTAATGTTAATTTCAGCATTTACTAAATGCATTGTTAAAAATCACAAGTTGTGTTTATTAACATTAGTTAAAGGATTACTCCACTTCCAGAATAAAAAACACCCCTGATAATTTACTCACCCCAATGTCATCCAAAGAAATTACTTTTTTTGTGGAAAACATTCAACTTCAATGGAGATCAACAGGTTAAAAATGCAGTTTCAGCGCAGTTTCAAAGGGCTCTACAAGATCCCAGCTGAGGAATAAGGGTCTTATATCTAGCGAAACGATCGGTCATTTTCTTAAAAAAAGAATATTTGTTTTAACCACAAATGCTCATCTTGTCTAGCTCTGCAATGCTACAAAATACATTTGAGGTTAAAAAGTATAGAAATTGTAAATTTCTTTTTAGAACATAACCTCTCATTTCACTAGATAAGACCCTTATTCCTCGGCTGGGATCGTGTAGAGCCTTTTAAGATGCACTGAAACTGCATTTTTAACCTTCAATCCGTTGATCCCCATTGAATTCCACTATATGGAGAAAAATCCTGAAATGTTTTCCTTGAAAAACTTCATTTCTCTGCGACTGAAGACAGACATGAACATCTTGGATGACAAGGGGGTGAGTAAATTATCAGGAAATTTTTATTTTGGAAGTGGAGTAATCTTTTTTTGCACTGTGAACTTACATGAACTAACAATGAAAGGCCGTATTTTTAATAATGAACATCCCAAAAGATTATTAAATAGTGTAATGTATTGTTTGTTCATGATAGTTGATACATTAACTAATGTTAACAAATGACACCTTACTGTAATTTTTTTGTTAAACATTTAATAGACTATTAAATTGGTCACGTTTCATGATTTCAGTGAATTAGAAATGCCTTTTAATCAAAATTAAGATAGAATCAAGAATCATTTCATAGGGCCTAAAATTGCAGCTAAAGCTGTAATACTACAGCCTCGACCACTAGAGGTCAGGAGAGAACAGTGTTTGGCATCAGACTTGACGGCAACGTCGGCCTCCAGTTAACTGACAGAAGTTATGAGGCTTCAAAAGTTTCTCTGTGACATTTCATCTGCAGCTAGAAGGTCAGGTATGCTCAGGAAATAACCACATTCTTACTCGTCCATAAAATCCACTTTCTGAGAACTTTCTGATATGAAAGATTAACTACTTTTACAGCAATCCCCTTTTTTCATTCAAAAGCCTTCCAAAAACTGGATTGCACAAATCCCAGATCACCAAAACAGAGATGAACTGAGCCTCACCATGGTCTTGGTGCGTCCGTTCTCTTCTGTCGCCCCGTCCGACACGTTGACCTTCATGTAGCAGTTGGGTGAGTTAAGCCAGCGTGTTTTTTCTCTCTGCTGTCGCTGCTGCAGTAACTTCAAAGGGAAACGTGGAGCATCGTCGTCGTCGAAAATGAACGCAGTCACTGTCGCAGGAATCTCCACTTCACTCTTGTGCCGCGGCTTCTCCCGCACGATGGGGTGCCGGTATGTGTAGCCTGTCCTGTAACCCTGAAAGCAAAAAATACACATTTATAATATGCACAATTAATATGCAGACAAATTGCAAAACAATTTTATAGTGGATACAAAAAAAAAAGTTTGCAAAAGAACAAAAACCATAAGTACTATGAACAAGAGTTAGAAATGTGCACCAAACTATTAATAAATAAAAATACAAAGAAATATGCAAATATAAATAAAATATAATATAATATATAATTTTAATTGGTTAATTTTTTTAAATACTATATTAATAACCATTATTAATACAATAGTATATTATTAACTATTATGAATACAAACAAATTTCATAGTAGTATTATGAAAGTATTTAATAAAAATAAAAACTAAAATAAAAACACAAATATTAAGATCAATTAAAAAAATATATAATAGTTATTATTATGATAAATATTATTTTAAACAAATATATAAATATATACACATTTAATACAATATTTATTAATATATTATAAATATATAAATGATTTTTTTAAAGTATATATATATATATATATATATATATATATATATATATATATATATATATATATTAATAAAAAGATTAAAATGTTATACATATATTAAATATTTAAAATCACAACTGTATGTATATATAAACTTTTTAATTTACATCATTAAATTACATTAAAAAATGCAGTCAGTAATCCATTACATTCAACTTTTTTATTTGTATTAATAAATATTTCAATAATACTATAAAATACTATAAAATGTTCATAGTTTATTAGTGTATTGTATCTGCACTAATATATACAGTATAATTTATCAAATAGTATTTTTAACTATATATTAAATGATTTATAATGTATATATTGCATAATGTACATTTAATAAATATATAAAATATTTAACACACACACACCTACATATACACACATCAAAATATATTGAGTGTCTTTATAAAAAACATCAAGAAATATGCAAATTGTATACAAACATATATAAACAAAACTTATTTGCATTATTAAATATTTAAATAAAAATACTATTAAATTTATTATTGTGTATGCTTTAATATGTACATTATAAACCATATATTATATATTTAAAACTGTATAATAGTGTATATACTGTATAACTGTATATATATATATGTGTGTGTGTGTGTGTGTGTGTGTGTGTGTATATATATATATACATACACACACACACACACACACACACACACACACACACACACACACACACACACACACACACACACACACTGTTAAAATATTTAATATACAAATTGAATATTTTAATAATAATACTCTTAAATCTATTATTGACTATTACACACTTTTACCTTTTATTTGTATTAAATATTTATGTAATACTGTTAAATGTATTGCTGTGCATGCACTAATATATACATTAAATACTATACATTTAAAACAATAAATGATTTAGAATGTATAATGTATGCAGTATACAATGTATACAGTAATACATATAATATTTAAAGATATATTTAGCTATATTTAATAATTAAATGTATTATTGTGTGTGTGTGTGTATATATATATATATATATAAAATCATCAAATATTAATAATAAAAACAAAAAGAGCAACTATTCTAGCAACTGTAAAAACGAGACCTATTCTTAAACCATTTAATTGCCTTCAGAGATGAACGACTCCAAGGCCTTTTATGAATGAGCCTAATGAATTATTCATCTGAATTGGTTTATATAATGAGCCGCTGCTTGCAAATCGACTTTGCAGAAAGAACTCGCAACCAGAACTCGACTACAAAAGCCACTTTTTAAAGATCCATCTGCGTTTCAAGCGCATTATGTAACCATAAGCTAAACCTCTCCAGCAGAAGCAGGAAAAGCGCCTCGGTCCGCTGCATGCTGGTGACGGCGGCTCACTGAGCGACACACCATATCATTATCATCTTCCACATCACTCCATTCTTCTGCCGCGGCTGAGAAAACACACTTTCCACATGCCTGCATTCTTCCCTATCTCACACGGACAGAGACAGAGAGGGAGAAAAAAAAAACGCGGCCTGCACAGCTGGAGAAAGAGACGGACAGCGAGAAGAGAGAAGACTTTTGGCAGGAGTTCGTCTCTCTCTCTCTCTCTTTACGTCCGACTCCTTTTGTCTGCCTAATAGGAGAGGAAAGAGGGCGGGAAACAAAATAGGCTAAAAGAAAAGAAAGAAGTGATTTTCCAGTCTCTTCGCTGTGATTATTCTTCTCAAACACAGCTGGACTAGTAGTAAGTAGTCATTTAGCAGACGATTTCTGCTGTTTTTGGCTCGACCGCTCAGTTAAAAGCGGAGTTCATATCCTCGTGTCCGCTGTATGTGTATCTCACTGGGAGATGACGGGCGGTGGATGTAGTCGGGTGTCACATGAACACTTACCATGTTGTCCAGCATTCTCATGAGGGACTCGAACTCCAGCTCTCCAAGTCTCCACTTGTGCTGAGAGCCCATGTTGACTCCGGCTTCTGCCACTCCCTGTGTGCGAGGTTTGTATTTCTCCAGATCCAGGACGATCAGGTTCTCCACTCCTCCGGCGCATGAGAATGCATTCACCTACAGAGCAATGTGCAGATATTTTTATAGAAATGTATTGGTTTTATTTAAATTTACTGCCATATTAGGTTTATGGCAGGTTACATACAGATTTGACATTCAGTAAACAACACAAACTTCATACACAAATCACACAAATATATTTCGTACATACAATTCTATACAAGATTTTTGGTACTTGTGATAAAAATCATAAGACAGGTTCAGCTGAAGAGGAAATTGAAGAAATTCTGAAGAAATATATTACTATTGTACATAGGAATCATCAAAAATGTTCTTTCATGAATTAATTGAAACATTAAACCTCTGTTGCATAGCACTTTGACGTACAATGAAATGGCTTGTTTACTTTTCACTTCGAAAAGTGAAATTCAGCTTAATTTGATTACTAGAATGAAATCACAAAACAATTAAAATCAATAAAACAACAACATAGAATTAAAAACAAAAAAGTTGTTTTTTAATAATATTATGTGCTTTTTGATTATTTAATTAAGCCTTAAAATGGCAACTTTTAATAAATTGTTAAACTGTATCTCATTATTTCAGTTAATTAGACACCCTTTTTGACTACTAAAATTTAGTAGTCTTGAATTTAGTAAAATTCCAAGTTGAATTTAACCATTAAAACAGAGTCCAGAAAAATGTAAATGGAATAAAACAAATTCATTAATTAATAAAAAAAATTATATATAGAGGGGAAAATTAAAATAAAATTGAATTTGGGGAAAAAAATAAAACTGCTTTCATACGGCCCTAAAAATATAATTTCTTGTTAAACTTATTTAATTGTTAAATTTGAATTAATTGTTCAATTTCAATTTAACCATTAAAACAGAGTCCAGAAAAATGTAAATGAATGAATTAAGTAATTAATAAACAAACAAACAAAGTGAATTTGGAAAATTAATACAATAAAATTAAATAAAATAGAATTTGGGGACTGCTTTCATAAGGCCCTAAAATACGTATATGTTTTTATTAAACTTTTAATAAATTGTTACATTTCAATTTCACCATTAAATCAGGGTCTAGTGTTCAAAAATATTAATGTAAAATTAAAATGAATAAATTAATATATAAACAAACAAAAATAAAACTAAAATGGAATTTAGGGAAAAATACAACTGATTTTATAGGGCCCTAAAATGTTTAAAATTATAATCTTATAATTTTTGTAATCAATGTTTCAGCACATTAAAAATTTAACAGACCAAAAACATGTTTTACTAACAAGCTAGTGCCAAAACAGTGACATTGGTTGTTCTTTGTCCTTCAATAAATACCTGTGAGTCAGTCTAGTACGGCCTATAACAGTGATTCTCAACTCCATTCCTCGAGGCCCACTGCTCTGCACATTTTGTATGTTTCTGAACCTGACTAACTTAGTTCCAGTACATGGATCTTTCTATTAATGAGCTGATGATCTGAATCAGTGTGTTAAATGAGAGAGACATAGAAAATGTACAGAGCAGTGGGCCCCGAAGACTGGAGTTGGGAATCACAGGCCTATAAGGATCACTCATATACACAACTTGGTCACATGTGGATTATGCTCATTTTTCACAGCACAGGATTTATGTCAAATAATTTATTTTGACATTCTCCCATTCTCATTTTGCAGAAGCTTGCTTTATAGTGATGCTTAAATTGACTACAGCCATCAAAATTACCCAAACAGAACCAGACTATCTTTTAGCCATGTGTATTTTTGTGTATGTTTAAAAGGTGTCACTAAAATCTTAGTTAAACTGTAAAAGTCTAAATGTCTATAGAAGTTTTACCTGAATTTCACAGGCAAACTGAGCGTTGTAAATGTAGTGAAAGGCCTCTTCAATGGTCTCCCCGAGAGCCACAATCCCATGATTCCTTAAAACCAACACCTGCAACAAAAACACACCTAATTATCATTATCAAAAATCACTTTTCACCTCCATACTCAATTGCAATGACAAACAAAAAAAGGTAGTTTACCTTCGTTGATGGTCCGAGGGCTTTCTGCAGCTCTATACGCTCCTCTTGTTCATCCAGACTGCCTTGGTAGTTGTAATAAGCAATGTCTCCCAGGATCAGAGCCTCCTGAGAGATGGGCAGAAGGCCGCACTTCATAGATGACACCTGACAAGACACAAGAGATTAATCAAAGCTGGAAGCTGAATAAATAAGCTTTCCATTGATGTTTGGTTTGTTAGGATAGGACAATTTTTGGTTGAGATTTGAAAATCTGGAAATTAAAATATTGAGAAAATCGCCTTTAAAGTTGTCCAAAGTTCTTAGCAATGCATATTACTAGTCAAAAATTAAGCTTTGATTTATTTACACTAGGAAATTTACTAAATATCCCCAATAGAACATGATCTTCATTTAATATCCTAATGATTTTTGGCATAAAATAAATATAGATAATTTTGACCCATACAATGTATTTCTGGCTATTGCTACACATATACCTGTGCTACTTAAGACTAGTTTAGTGGTCCAGGGTCACATATAAGCTTTGTAATTGGTGAGTGCATATGGAGCAGAAGCAGGTGTGACTGAATGAAAACTTACCGCAGCAGCGGCCGGTGTGCGTATGTGAATGACGCAGCGCACGTCGGGTCTCACGGCGTAGATGGCAGCGTGAGGACTGAAGCCGTCTGGGTCGACCTGCAGATTGGTGGAGCCCTGATCGATCACGTCGCCGAGAATATTCACCTTCACCTGGAGAACCAAACAAACACAATGTAGTTTATGACTGAAGATGACTGTGAAAATGTAGGCTAAAAATGTCTACAAGGAAACCCTGGGTATTAAGACTTGCATGGCTTAATATAACTTTAAATGATGTCTCTTATTGAAATCTGTAGTGGAAAACCTATGGAAGATTTGCGTCATTTAAAAAACCCACATCACTTTATGCATATGTTGGACTATGGGGGGCACCATTATTTCAATGATGTCAAATGGTTGCACTCGGTGAGCTACTAGCACTACCTGTTGGTATTTTTACCGCAATAGTCTGTTGGACTGTCTGGCTTGAGATGTTTTTTCACCAGCAGAGCCAAGATTAATCAGGATGGCCTTGGTGTTAATACTTGGATTCTTTTTTTTTTTTTTACCTCTCTCACTATCCTCCTGGCCAGCACAGGTGTCACTTTTGGCTTCTGATCACATCGTCTGAGATTTTTCACAGTGCGGAAAATCTTGCATTTTTTAAAAATACTTTGCACTGTAGCCACTGGAACTTCAAAACATTTAAATATGGTCTTATAGCCCTTTCCTGTCTTGTGAGCAGCCACAATGCGCAGCCGCAGGTCCTCAGTGAGCTCCTTTGTCTTAGCCATGACTGTCCACCAATCAACAGAAGAGAGCTTCTGTTTTTCACCTGTTGAGTTGATTAAAACAGCTGTTCTCAATGAATCAGGGTAATTAGGATGCTTTAGAACAGCTTGGACTATTTGGAATGGTATAGAACTTTGGATTTTCCCATAGACTGTGACAGCTTGCAAAAGGTATGAATAATTTTGGACATGCCACTTCTTGTTCAAATGTAAATAAAAGCTCAGAATATGCCAATCAAAAAATAAGTTAATATATTTACGGTATATAACCTACAAAATATCCTCAAAGAACATGAGCTTTCCTTAATATCCTAACTATTTTGGCATCAAACAAAAATCGATCATTTTGACCCATACAGTGTATTGTTGGCTATTGCTACAAATATACCCATGCTACTTCAGACTGGTGTTGTGCTCCAAGGTCACATATTTCAGTAAGACATAATTTTTGCTATATTAAGCCAGACACATTTTAATACCAGGGTTCCCTTGAAAAATATTAACATTAGCGCAGATAGAGCATCTGCAAACGCTCGTATCAATATCAATATCAACACACAGACCGTAGGTCTTTACGCCCACATCCTACACTATCTCTCATTTCCTATTTATCCTGACACTGTGCACCTAATCAGGAAGGAACCGTCATCTGAGATAAACTGAGAACCGGTGGATGATTCAGTTAATGTTTTGAAGCCTCCAGTTCCTGGTAACGTCAACAGAGGGGGAAAACTCCAGGAAGTTTACAGCCATATTCACACCAACCTTCAAATGTTTTTGAGTCAATACGTTTTTTTTTTTTTTTTTTTTTGACAGTAGAGACATTTTATATTTCAAATAAATCCTGCTCTTTTGAACTTTCCATTCATCAAAGAATCCGGATTTAAACATTGGATAAGCAGAGATGTTTACTGAAAATAGCAAATCAGCATGTTAGAATGCTTCTAAAGGATCATGTGACACTGAAGACTGGAGTTATAATGCTGAAAATTTAGCTTTGCATCACAGGAATAAATTACATTTTAATATATATTACAATCGAAAATGGTTATTTTAATTTGTAAAAATATTTCACAGTATATTACAGTTTTTATTGTATTTTTGATCAGGACTTGTGCATAAGAGACATCATAAGCCTTAAAAAAACGTAGCAACTGTAGAAATGATTGTTTGTTGTTATAAATGATTGTTTTTGCAATGAACGAAGGTGCTTGTGCATGTCTGATCCCTCTAGCTCTCTGATTAAATATCAAATTTCATCACATGCTCACCCTGTAACAGGCCACCCAACATGCCTTTCACATACCCATTGATGCCACACCCCATATCACTGCCAGTTTAAAATAAACACACTGTCCCGCTGCTGTTAATGAGCTCAGAAAGGCATCCAACCCCATACAGATCATATTTCTACACGGCCACTAATATCATGTGACTGTTTTGACACAAACTCCAAACTCATGCAGTTCTTACTGCATTGGTTACGACTTCTAGCACATCCTTACAGGAAGTTGGTCCATTTCTGTATGGACATACACTATCTGCTGTATTATGCCACCACACAAATGCTAATGGACTGAAACAAGACCGAGCTGGTCTCTCAAGAGACGTCAGGAAAAAGAGTTTTGAGAGTTACCCTAAGAGTAGAATAAATCCCAGAGGAAAACTCTGGTGTGGTTTGATTTCTGTTGTTCTTAATTTCTGAAAAGTGAAATAAACACATTGAACAGAGCATGAAACAGGCATAAAATGGAAAACACAGAACTACAAGTTACAATTTCCTGTTACACGAACATTTGGAATGGTTTACAGCAATTGCTTCATAGATGTGAAATCTCATGCCACATTATGTAAGAGTTAAAGTGATGCTTGCTTTAGCAAAACACTACTAAACAACATTGCATAGTTGTGGTTAGGCATTTGAACACGCTTCTTAAGGTGAGGCCAGATTTAGGGGCCATTTACACGGAACACTGTTTTTCATTCCAATGTGCAACTTCTCTATTGTTTTTCTGCGTAAACACGCTAGACGGAAGTGTATGAGCATTGCTGCAGTTTCAATACGCCATGTCAAAGAATTTTAACTTTTACATGCGGCAACACTTATCAACGTCAGTTCTAAAACAGTAGACCAATCAGAAGACCATGGAGGCAGGGCAAGCGTCGCAGGTTTTTGTGTACGGTAGCAAGTTCATATGGCA
>NC_133367.1:36736457-36829595 GCF_049309525.1 Garra rufa | reverse complement strand
GGCTAGCACAAATCCAAAACCCACTCTGAGATTACAAAGAAATAACCGGCTGATTAAGCACACGTCAAACATTGGCAACGAGTGCTGAGCACACTCAAGGTCTGCCAACGCATTCCCTCTGTGCACAACACATATCAGACCTAAAAAATCTCTCTCACACACAAAGGCAAACGCATATTAATAAGCTCTGGGCAACATTATTGTCTCATTAATAATTCAAACAGGCTGCTAGAGAACAAAAAAAGTCAAAGCAGCACAAAATATAACCTGAAGCGATCAAAGCGGAAGCATTAAGTAATTATCTACCATTTGATCAACATGATATGTAACTGATGAATGAATTCCGATGGTAGGAACTACGCAGGCCTGAATCTAATCTATTTTAAGTCTTAAGGAATGCGAGTTCAACTAAAGCCACCGCTCAAAGTGACCCCGGCAGCCCTGTGGTGTGACGCTCCAGCCGTTCCCAGAACGCTATCAGGCTCTGCTGTGATAATGTAAGACAGACAGTGTGTTTACCAGATTGGACGCAGAGGCCTCAGCGAAGGACAGCCCTCTGGGGATGATGAGGATGTGATCCTGCTCCTTGCTGACGCGAACCTGCGAGTTTGAAAAGAAGCAGATGATTTTCCTCTTCTGATCAAGTTATCTCAAGGTTTCTTAATCCATTCCAACTGGCATCCAGATATACAAAAGGTGATTTTGCTTATTTCGCACACCTCATCAGACATTATGAAGACAAAAAGGCATCTTTCCCAATTAACAGCCATTCAAATCTAGATGTGTAGAATTTAACTAAACAGAAACATTTGTCAAGACAAACTTAAAGTCGGCTTGAGAAAGCTGGATTAGAAAGTTTGAAAAGTTTAAAACGCTTTGACGGTTTTCAGACTGAAATAGTTTGAAGTTTAAAGTAGCTTTGAAAGCTTAAAGTTTGCTAGACAGACAGAAAGTTACTAGCACGCTGCTATCATAATCAACAAGTTGCTAGCATGATTCTAACATGATTACCAAATTGCTAACATGTTTCTAATATGATTAGCAAATGATAAACATGCTGTTAGTATGATTAACAAAGTTACTAGCATGTTGCTAACATGATTAACATGTTGCTAACATGATTTTATCATGATCAGCATGGTAGCATAATTAGTATGTTTCTAACATGAGTATGAAGTTGCTAACATGTTTCTAGCATGAGTATGAAGTTGCTAACATGTTTCTAGCATGATTAGCAAGTTACTAGCCTGTTGCTAGTATGATTAACAAGTTGCTAAAATTTTGCTAACAAGATTACCAAGTTGCTAACATGTTTCTAGCATGATTAAGAAGTTGTTAGCACATTGCTAGCATGTTTTCTAGCATGATTCCCATGATTTGCAAGTTTGCTAGCATGATTCTAACATGGTTACCAAGTTGCTAACATGTTTCTAGCATGAGTATGAAGTTGCTAACATGTTTCTAGCATGAGTATGAAGTTGCTAACATGTTTCTAGCATGAGTATGAAGTTGCTAACATGTTTCTAGCATGATTAGCAAGTTACTAGCCTGTTGCTAGCATGAGTATGAAGTTGCTAACATGTCTCTAGCATGAGTATGAAGTTGCTAACATGTTTCTAGCATGATTAGCAAGTTACTAGCCTGTTGCTAGCATGAGTATGAAGTTGCTAACATGTCTCTAGCATGAGTATGAAGTTGCTAACATGTTTCTAGCATGAGTATGAAGTTGCTAACATGTTTCTAGCATGAGTATGAAGTTGCTAACATGTTTCTAGCATGAGTATGAAGTTGCTAACATGTTTCTAGCATGATTAGCAACTTGCTAGCATGATTCTAACATGATAACCAAGTTACTAGCATGTTGCTAACATGATTAACAAGTTGCTAACATGTTTCTAGCATGATTAACAACTTGCTAGAATGATTCTAACATGATAACCAAGTTACTAGCATGTTGCTAACATGATTAACAAGTTGCTAGCATATTTCCAACAAGATTAACAAGTTGTTAGCAGGTTGCTAGCATGTTTCTAACATTATTAACATAATTAACAATTTGCTAACATGTTTCTAACATGATTAGCAACTTTCTAGAATGATTTAACATGATAACCAAGTTACTAGCATGTTGCTAGCTTGATTAGCAAGTTGCTAACATATTTCTAACATGATTAAGAAGTTGTTAGCACATTGCCAGCATGTTTTCTAGCATGATTCCCATGATTTGCAAGTTGCTAGCATGATTCTAACATGGTTACCATGTTGATAACATGTCACTAGCATGACTTGGACATTACTAACATGTTTTAACATAATTAACAAGTTGCTAGCATGTTGCTAACATGATTAACAAGTTGCTAACATGTTTCTAGCATGATTAGCAACTTGCTAGAATGATTCTAACATAACCAAGTTACTAGCATGTTGCTAACATGATTAACAAGTTGCTAACATATTTCCAACATGATTAACAAGTTGTAAGCAGGTTGCTAGCATGTTTCTAGCATGATTAACATAATTAGCAATTTGCTAACATGTTTCTAACATGATTAGCAACTTACTAGAATGATTTAACATGATAACCAAGTTACTAGCATGTTGCTAGCTTGATTAGCAAGTTGCTAATATATGTCTAACATGATTAACAAGTTGTTAGCACGTTGCTTGCATGTTTCTAGCATGATTCCCATGATTTGCAAGTTGCTAGCATGATTCTAACATGATTACCAAGTTACTAGCATGTTGCTAATATGATTAGCAAGTTGCTAGCATATTTCCAACATGATTAACAAGTTGTTAGCAGGTTGCTAGCATGTTTCTAGCATGATTAACATAATTAACAAGTTGCTAACATGTTTCTAGCATGATTAGCAAGTTATTAGCATGATTGGCATATTGTTAGCATGATTTAGATAGATCTGGAAGTTTAAATTTGAGTTTTGACAGTTGGAGTTTGAACAGTATTGGCTCATTTGAACATTCCGTCAATGTAAGTCTATGGGATTTTCCCCAGATTTAATCGTCATTTTTAGGAAAATCGTAAGTCCGATCAGTTAGAAAAGATATAGCACACCCGGTGAGATCAGTCTAAATATTTGGGATTAGTTTGGAGTTTTGTAGAGTTAAAGCTCTAGGAGTAACAGTCAGAAATTTTAGTCTCAGAAGAAGAACAGGAAGAATATTTCAGTAAATGGGCTTTCTCAATCTAACTTAATATCAATAATCTAATTTAATTTGATGATGAAAGGGATATGTATTATACTGGGAGCGCCTGATGAGTGGAACGATAATGTTTATCGCCTGCAGGAATGTATTGAGAAACCCTGGATTACACAATGCACATCATTCACTTTCAATTCCTTGTACTGAAATGTTGACACAAAACACAAGTATAATATTTAATCTTTAATGCCTTACTGTAACATAACAGCTTGCGAAGTGGGCCCAACTGAACAGGTCCACTATTCTGTAGAGACTGGCCAGTTTGCAGCGGATCTGTTTCTCTCCCTTCACCATAGTAGTGGACTCCACGTTGAACATGTCGTTTATAGGGGTCACCATGCCCAAACCTGAGAAAACAGAGCGGTAATGAACAATGAACAACTCAAGAGCAGGTTTAAACCATATTAGAAGATTCAAATAAAAGAGCACACAACTTCAAATGAACAATTCTGTATTGCCCTCATAGGAAAATGGACAACAACGGGTGTAAATCGATACCTTGATACTCATCAAACTCAGACTGCAAGTAAATAAAGCAAGTGCTGTGTCCTGATTAACTGATAACACCTCAAGAGTGTCCATGAAACACTGATACGCCTAAATCTAATAAAGATGTTTTAGTTAGACTGATGTAGTTTGTACAGCTAAAACACTGCTGTAATCAATTTACCGTAGCTTATTTAGAACCTTTAGGGATTCTGGTCAAAGAGCAATAAGGAAATCCAATTATTAGTGCGGAAAAAAAAAGCTCAATTCAGCTATACAAAAGGGCAAGCACTTTAGAATATCTAGAATTACTTGCACACTTATTAGAATGCCAGTTAAAGCACTTTGTATATTACAGAACTCCAGTTGCCAAAACATTCTAGAGCTTTCCTACACATTCCAGAATTCTTTCTTGAGTTTCACTTGGTTGAACGTTCCAAAATTCGCCATTACATTCCAGATGACCAAACATTTTAGAACTTAGCCTTAAACATTATAGAAACAGTTATTCTTGACCTCCATATGGCTAAACATTCCACATTTAAGACCTCAAGTTATTGCAAGTATCAGGAACTCCTTTCTGAACTTCAGACTAAACCTTACAAAATATTTCTAGATCTCTCATGGCTAAAAATTCAAGAAACATTCACTCTTGAACTCCATATGACTAAATGTTCCAGAAGTCTTTCCAGAATTCCACTTTACTGAACATTCTAAAAATCATTCTAGAGCTCCAGCTGACCAAACATTCTAAAACTTAACCTGAACTCCAGTTGACTAAATATTCCAGCTTTTTCAAGACCTCCACTGGCTAAACATTTAATAACTCAACCTTGAACTCCAGATGGCTAGATATTCCAGAACTTATTTCAGACCTCTCGTTATTACAAGTATCAGGAACTCATCCTTGAACTCCAGGATAAACTTTACAAAACTTTATAGATCCCACCAGCTAAACATTCAAGAAACGTTCATCCCTGAACTCTATATGACTAGATGTTCCAAAAGTGTTTCCAGAACTACACTTTACCAAAGACGATAGGATACCCAAGACTTGTCACTCGTATAGTTTTGAATGGGGAAAAATGCAACGTTCATTATGGCCGCGAAGCCCCGCCTTCTTAGTGAAAGAGCCAATCCTTGACTGGATAATGGTGCGTTCACACCGGACGCGACTTGAGCGGAAAAAACGCGCTATTCGCGCGTAGTTGAACGCTTGAACATTTGAGTTTACTCGCGCCATTCGCGCGTGACATTTTCTTCACAACAGACGCGAATTTTACCGCGCGAATGGCGCGAGTAAACTCAAATGTTCAAGCGTTCAACTACGCGCGAATAGCGCGTTTTTTCCGCGCAAGTCGCGTCCGGTGTGAACGCACCATAAGACGTGCGCTCAGTACTGTGCATGCGCACTGGCTCATTTAGCCGGAAAAATAAGCGTTTTTTTTAACACTATTGGAGCACAAGGAACCATATTTATGAGGCAGTCCTTGTTGGATTTAGTTGGGGATTTGAAATATGAAATTTAATCGTAAGCTTGGTGAACAGCTTTGGAGAATTTGATGTTTCCCCATTCAAAGAGATAGGAGCTGCACTTGCCTGCCCGAGAAGCATTTCAAAGATGGCCGCCGAGTGACATGACTTGTCTTAAAGGGACTTTGACTGTACTAAGCATTCCAGGAAGCGTTCTATATCTCCAGCTGACCAAACATTCTAAAATTTAACCTTTAATTCCAGTTGACCAAATATTTCAGCATTTTTTCAAGATTTTCATTGCCTAAACATTCCATAACACAAAACTTGAACTCCAGATGGCTAAATGTTCCAGAACTAATTTCAGACCTATAAGGAACTTATTATTGAGCTCCAGACTAAACACTACAAAACTTTTTCTAGACCTCCATCGGCTAAACATTTAAAAGACCAAACATTCTAGAACCCAACCTTGAACTCTAGTTGAATAAATATTCCAGCAATTTTTTAGACCTCCACTAGCTAAATGTTCCATAAGCTGACCTTAAAGTCCAAAAGGCTAAATGTTCTAGAACTCATTTCACACCTCCAGTTATTAGAAGTATCAGGAAATCATCCTTGAACTCCAGACTAAAACATTACAAAACTTTGTAGATATCTACCAGCTACATATTCAAGAAACGTTTAACCTTGAACTCTAGATGGCTAAATGTTTCAAAAGTGTTTCCAGAACTTCACTTTACTAAACAATCCCGAAATCATTCTAGAGCTCCAGATGACATTCTAGAACTCAATCTTAAACTCCAGTTGACTAAACACTCCAGCATTTTTTAGACCTCCGCTGTGGAAATATTCCATAATTCAACCTTCAACTCCAGATGGCTAAATGTTCCTCAACTCATTTCAGACCTCCAGTTTTTGCAAACACCAGGAACTCATTCTTGAACTCCAACCTAAACTTTTTCTAGATTTCCACCATCTAAACATTTGTCCTTTCCAAACTCATTTCAGACCTCCAGATTTACAAGTATCAGGAAATTATTCTTTAACTCCAGCCTAAACATTAGAAAACTTTTTCTACATCTCCACCAGCTAAACATTCATCCTTTAACTCCATATGACTATGTTCCAAAAGTGTTTCTACAACTCCATTTGACTAAACGTTCCAAAATCCATTCTAGAGCTTCAGCCAACCAGATATTCTAGAACTCAATTCCAAACTCCAGTTGACTAAATATTCCAGCTTTTTCCAGACCTACACTGGCTAAACGTACCATAACTCAACCTTGAATTCCAAATGGCTAAACATTAAATAACTTATATCAGACCTTTAGTTTTTAGTACCTCATCCTTGAGTTCCATATATCAACCTTTAAATATATCCATATATCAATCAGCTAAACATTCAAGAAACATTCATCCTTGCACTCCAGAAGGAAATTCACTGGCTAAACCTTCCACAACTCAACCTTGAACTCCAGATGGCTAAATGTTCCATAACTCATTTAAGACTTCTAGTTTTTATTTTACAAGTATCAGGAACTCATCCTTTAACTGTAGACTAAGCATTATAAAACTTTTTACAGTTCTCCACCAACTAAACATTCCAGAAACATTCATCCTTGAACTCAAGAAGGTTAAACGTTCTAAAAGTGTCTCCAAAACTTTAAACATTCCAGAACTCATTCTACAGCTTCAGTTCAGAACTCAACCTTGGACTCTAGATGCCCAAAAGTTCTACAACTCTTTTCACAACTCCACTTGACTGAACTTTCTGGAAATTGTTTCAGAACTTGTTACAAAACTCCAGCTGGATACATCTGGAGCTCAGTGTACAGGATTAGATTGAGAACTGCTGTTTTCAAAATCTCCACTGAACAGACCACATATGAGCAAATGTGGGTAGCCATTATTCAAAAACCATAATCGTATGACATATTTTAAATGGCCCATTTTTGCAACTTAGTTTACATACACAGTCTGAGGAAAGTTGGGAGGGCATTGTCTTAAAGTCTGATTTCTAAATCTCACTCCTTTCCTATGTCCTAGATAATGCTCTAGATCTGTGCACAGTCTACAGACACCTATGAGATTCAGGCTATGGCTCTAAATGTACAGTAAGCACTGAAAGGGGTTCACTGAAGTTCTACTGATTAGTTCCGCATACCAGAGCGCAGAGAAAAAACAGACACATGTGCGGAGGGGCTGGATGGGGTGATAAGGGAGGAAGAAGAAAGATAAAAGCATGCAAAGGCTTTCCTGAGTCGGCTGGTCATATTTCCTGCCTCAATGTCTGTTTATGGGAATATCTATTATTTAGTGACCTGTATAACTCTGAACAGGTGGAGGAGTGAGGCAGTCTGGGACGTCAGAGGACTGGAGGAATGTTGCAATTTGTTGAGCCGAACTATGGTGATACTCACTAAGGGGGGAGGTGGAGATACCAGCTACGGAGCTGGCCATGAAGAAGTCTGCGATCTGCCGCAGAGCGAGCAGTCCAGCAGGGTTATTCCCCTTGTTCATCTGTTCCTGGATCAGTCCCTCTAGCTCATCCCTAAACGCCTGAAAGAGAAAGAAAACGTGAGATTAGAGATGACTCACACTCAGTAATGAGAGATGGACACAGAGCTGTAATCCTCTCACGCTCCTGGATGTTTAAACCTTCTGTACTCAAGTTTTTTCCACTTGTATCTTGATAGTTAAGTCTATTAACCCAGAGGCCTACTCCAGTTACTCTGAAGAGTTGGAGAAGACTCTCTACAGTCAAAAAAACAAGGCAGTGAAGGATGAAAAGTACCATTTTAAATTCTTTGGATCTGTCCAAAATCCATTTTCAGTCCACTGGAACTTTGAAGGATGTTTATTTTCAGTGTTTAGGGAAGGAAATCATCCGTAACTGGTTTTATAACCAGTATGAAGCTCTTCAGTATGATGCACTGTCATTCTGCACACCTGCTCGGAGTCTGAGGCACTGATCAAAGAGCTCAGACGACAGAATGAATCATAGGATAAACAGACACTGACGCTCACATACCGCAGAGTAATGACAGAGGAGAGTCAAACTGACACAATGCCTCATTTACGAAGACTGTTCATTCTTACTGTACAACTGCACATAGACTTGTCTTATTAACAGTTGTGAGCAGGGCTCTACAGTGCGCATTTACGACCGAAAACTACTGCATGCGACTGACCTGATCAGCATAGGTTTCCGTTGAGTAATGTATCACAGACATATCTCACAAATCCTTTCATAAAGTGTAGAGAGAGTGTAAATAAAAGATTGATTGTGCAGTGCAGAGAGCTTCGTTGATTATAATGAGTGACAGCTTTTAATGATTTTAAGGGAGTTTGTAAATGAGATATTGATTTAATACAACAGTTCAATAAAAAAGAAGTGACTTACATTGTCTGACTATAACACTATTGCCTGATTTTGATCTATTTCGTCATCAAAAATGGTCTGAAACAAGTCACAACTGAGCCGCTGCCCATTTCTATTCAAACACAGCGGTGTTTCGTTTATGAATGAATGTGCATTTTTAAACAAATCTAGTAAAATGATTCAATTTTCCATTCATAAAGACAGCCACTTGCTTTATTCCTGAATGAATCAGCCGTTCGAACGAATCAAATGAATGATATGATTCAGTAATTAAATCAGTGACTAGCCGCCACCTACTGGCAGACATAGTTTCATTTTTAAAAGTATCTTTTCAGTCATTTAAATCAGTTAATATTTCTGTATTCAACAGTTTATATTTAAAACATTAATCTCAACATGAATTTATGAATTTGATTGCACTCATGCCACCTCTGAGCCTCATTATACATATGAAAATACACCACCAAGCCACTTTTGTGTTCTTCTGTGTCACCTCTGTAGTACAAATGAATTTTGTTAATACTGATTTCATTTGACTGGTAACTTATTCTTATTCTACTTGTTCTTATGCTGTTGTTTTCATTAAAAAATGTAAAAATCTTTAAAGATGACGTACTTTTAATAAAGTAAAATTCCTTTGAAAATCCCTTTAAGGAGTCAAATATTATATCATAATTGGAAGGCTCAGATTTTTGGTTAATTGATTAGAAGGTGCTCCTAAAATTTTGACTGTGCGTACGTACAACTTCACTTGGCACTGTATTTGAAATTGGTGAGATACAAACATGCAAAAACCATGCAAATATGCATAGATCAGAACGAGGAAGGCAAACTCATCTCAGCAGGCATGTTCTGTTCACTGATAGCCTGGTGTATTTTGCACACTAAGCAGTAGTAAAAATCTGCAGCTTTAATCGGACTGATTGGTTTTATGCAAACTGCAGGCACTGGGATAAACTAAAGTCGTGTTTATATGATACTGGATTGCAATAAGCATCAATTAATCGCTAGATTTGCCAGGTTGAGGCACTTGGTAAAAGTTAACTCATTATTTACAAATACAAACATTGTGCTTTGAGCGTAAAATAAAGTCTGAATCCTGCCAAGAGTTTTTTCCCAAGCTGGTCTATTATTGTGGCAACAAGCATTTGAGATAATTCTTTCTATAAACAGCAACAAATAAACAAAACTGTCGTTTCACAAGTTTAACTTGGTCAGAGTTTCATGCAAGTTGATCCAAGTCTGGCTGTGTAAGACTACAGGAAAACAGCAATCCGAAATGTAAATTCCTCTTCAAATCTACAGACTGTCCTTCTATTCTGGGATGTGTTCTGGCTGATCTGTGTCCCATAAAGCCATTTAACTGGCATTCTAGTACGCACCACAGGTCTGGAGAGATTGAGCTAAAGAAAGTCTGATTTCCATAGCGACAGTTGCCAGGCAGCCCCAGGGAAGTAGACATGGTGTTTGTGTATCCATGTGCGGGCCATCCCTGCCAAACTCTCATTGAGTTTGTGTGTGTGTGTGTGTGTGTGTGTGTGTGTGTGCGTGTGTGTGTGTGTGTGTACGTCATTATAGTTAACTGGGGCTTGATTACCTAATCTAGGGTGAAACAAACTACACGGGAAGCACAATAAATTGGCCTTTAAGTTTGTTTGGATTTGAATGACAGCCTCATTCATCAGACATACACTGAGAAAACAAAGGGGAAGAAAGAAGCCATAAATTTGTGACGTTAGTGCACACATAATAGCCTAGAAAGTTATGGTAAGGGGTTAAGAATTGTAATAGTGTGTGCACACCAAAAGTGAAGTGAATATTCTAGTGTTGGGCAACGATTAATCACGATTAATCGCATCCAAAATAAGTTTTTGTGTGCAAAATACATGTGTGTACTGTGTACATTTATCATGTATATATAAATACACACACACGTATACATTTAAGAAAAATATAACGCTTTTGAGGCGAATATTGCACATTCACGGTAATCGCACTGTTCCATTTGCACCCATTTGCGTTTTTGCATTGAGTTATGGCTTGAGATTGGCTTGTGCATAAACATGTCATGCGAATATTGTGCATTCATGGAATTTGTGCCTTTGGATTGACTTTGTATGTAAAGTACTCACGCAAATTATTTAATTCGCTTTTGGTGTGCAACTAGACGAGCCTTTGCTGGAAGCTCTTTGCTGAGTGGCTTGCGAATATTGCACAACATGTGTGCACAACATAATTACATTTGCTTTTGGTGTGCAACTGGAAGCGTCAAACTCTTTGCTAAATGTGAATTTCCCGCTCCAGTTGAAATTTGCCAACTTGAGTGAAAGATGCGACTGAGGTGAATATTGTGTGTTCGCAGCAATCGTGTTACTCAATTCGTGCCTTTTAATTGACTTTGTATGTAATCTACTCATGCAATAAAACTTATTCCTTTTTGGTGTGCAAACACCATTTACAGCAAAATTTCAATAGGAATCTACATGATTGAGCATTTCATGTGAGGGCGAAATAATTTCCCATGGAGGTTTCACAAGGGTTCAAGTTGGTCATGCGAATTCACATGTTGCCTAACATAAAGCTGCTTCGTTTTCAAGTGATTTCTGTGTGAGAAGTGCTTCATACACTATTAACAACAGTCAATGACCTTTTTTGCTCGACTACTGCTAATGCGAACGCACCTTAAAGGAGTAGTTCACTATCAGAACAAAAATTTACAGATATTGTAGTTCTTTCTTCAGTCGTGAAGAAATGATGTTTTTTGAGAAAAACATTTCAGAATTTCTCTCCATATAATGGACTTCTATGGTGCCCCTGAGTTTGAACTTCCAAAATGCAGTTTAAATGCAGCTTCAAAGTGCTCTAAACGATCCCAGCCGAGGAAAAAGGGTCTTATCTAGTGAAACGATCGATTATTTTCTAAAAACATTTACAACTTATATACTTTTTAATCTCAAACACTCATCTTGCCAACCTAGACAAGATGAGCATTTGAGGTTAAAAAGTATATAAATTGTAATTTGTTTTTAGAAAATAACCAAAAGCTAGATAAGACCCTTCTTTCCTAGAGCCCTTTGAAGCTGCACTTTGGAAGTTCAAACTCGGGGGCACCATAGAAGTCCATTATATGGAGAGAAATCCTGAAATGTTTTCCTCAAAAAACAATTTGCTTACGACTGAAGAAAGAAAGACATGAACATCTTGGATGACAAGGGGGTGACTACAATATCTGCAAATTTTTGTTCTGAAAGTGAACTACTCCTTTAAGTATGGGCAGTAGTAAAACTAATGCTTGTCTTGAACTAAATATGTGAATATTTATATATTTCAGCTGAGTGCTGAAAGTGAACGGCATCATGACTGAAGCATGACGAAAGATTAACCGTGGGAATCATCAAAGATGCCTCCAAAACAAACCTGCAGCCAACATGCTTGAGTAGGGATACGCCATCACAAACATAGGCTAACATGCCCACACTTGTTACTAGAGATCAAAGTGGTGAAGAACTAACCTCAAAACAACACAAAACATAGTAACTACATTAATATCAAACCTGGGGGAAGATAGACATTATCTGAGCTTTGTGACGTTTTAATGTGGGCCAGAGTCTGTATTGATCAAATGAAGTGAATTTGCTTTAGTAACCCATTCCCCTCACACGGGTCGCACTTCAAACGAAACGGCCCGAGCCAAAACTGGCTAAGTCTAGCCAAAGTACAAAGGTGAGATAGAGTTATCCTGGGTTTTAACTCCCTGTGCGAGTATTAAATTCTGCTTGAATGAGAACTGGACGCCCGGGACGGGGTACGAATTCGACGAGAATTCCTCTTAAACGTAAGAGTCCCGACCAACCCAAACCACAGTGGTCTTGGAAAACAGCTAGGACTCTGGGAATGGCACGCTTTAATGCTGAAGAGGGAAACAGAGGGGAGTGGGGGGGAACTAAAAATAACCCAAGGGAGGAAATTCAAGACAAATTCAATTGTGCCATTACGGTTTAATATCATTAACATGTTGTTTAACCTCCTAAGTAAATATCAGCGGTCCCTCGGTGCAAACCGCTATTTTTCCGCTTGGTTTCTGAGATGTCTTCATTTGTTTTGGTTGTGACAGCACAGATGAGGTCTAAGCATAGCAAACTCCGCCCTGCCTATAATAGTCTGACCTTAAACACAGTCTACGGACAGACGTGTAATTTAAGCAGCGCTCTTCTACATGTGCGCACGCAGACGCAGAAAGCCTTGCAGAGAGGGAGGGAGATGAAAGAGAGGCTTGTTGAATCAGCTCTGATAGTGTAGACGTAAACACACTGGCCTGTGTGCCGATACACCTGCTGCCTACCCTGCCTGGCTCCGCTCCATGGAGAGTGAAGGATTGAGAGTGAGAAGAGTATATAGTGTGTCTCAGAAACACGTGCTCGGACAGCTGCTGCTAATAAAGCCCAGCGGTGCTGCTGTAATTAACCGTACTGTCACACCGCCTCTGTTTTTATCACAGTCACAGAGATCAATGACAGAATCTGTTTCACTTTCACATACAGTGCTCAAACCCTACATAACAAGTGTGGAATAACAGCTGGATATTACACAATAAATACAATAAACTGTACATGTTTATTATTTATATTTTTTGTAAATTAGCCAATTGTAATTTTAACTTAATTTAACTTATATATATATATACACCTGTATATATTTATATGTCCAAACTTTTGGTCTGTACTGTAGATATGAATTCAACTGAAAAAAACTTGTGAAAAAATATCTTTCAGGTGGTCAAATAGCAAATAGCCAGCCACCTACTGGTAAAAGCTATTTGTAGTTGTTGTTTTTTTTTACTTTTAAAACTGGATTTTCCAAAAGATGGGCAAAAATCTTACACTAAACCATGTGAAATTACCCATGTTATCCCCATGAATTAAAGTTAGAAATGTGGGACTTGTATAAAGTGAATTTTACATAAAAAAGCAGTTTTTGTATAAAAACCCATTTAAAAAAATATTTATTTATTAATTTATATATATTTAAAAAATATCACTAACCCACTGAAAACTGCACAAATGTAGAGTAAAAAAATAAAAATAAATAAATAAATAAATAAATAAATAAATATATATATATATATATATATATATATATATATATATATATATATATATATATACACACATACATACATATACATATATACACACACACATACACATACGTATATACATTAAAAAGTTAAATTAAGTTAAAATTACAATTGGCTAATTTATAAAAAATATATTTTTTTACTAAAATTATAAATTATTTTGCACACTTTACACTGGATGGACACAGGTGCAAAAACAGCTGGATATTACACAAATAATATTATAATCCTCACATTTTTATCATTTATATTTTTATCAATAAATTAATTTTAATTGAACTTTTTTGTCAATATTACAAAATTGAAACTTTATTGTATATATATTTTTACTTATTTTTATGTAATATTTATTTGATTAAAATTATACATTATTCTGCACACATTTTACAATACAATTAATTATAATATAAAAAACTCACATTTAAAAAAAGTTTTTTAATTATTTTATATAGTTTTAATTATTTTATATAATATTTTTTTATTTTTTTATTTTTATTAAAATTATAAATGATTTTGCACACATTTTTTAATTGGATGCCGTTTTCCTTACAACTCAAATGTGCAAGAACACAATTACACAATTACTAATAATATAATAAACCTTACATTTATCATTTATATTTTTATAAATTATAATAAATTATAAATTTAATCTTACATTTTTAAAAATACTTAGAAAAAATGAAGTAAGTTTTAATTATAGTATTTTCAACAAATATTGGATGCAGCTTTCCTTACGTCACAAATGTGCAATAACAGCTGGATATTACACAGTTACTATAAAACAAACTTCACATTTTTGTCATTTATGTTTTTATAAAATATAATAAATCACCATTTTAATTTAACTTTTTTTTTTTTAAATACCATAATTTTAAAAGATTTTTAAAAATGATTTTATATACAGTTTTAATTATTTTACGTAATATTCCTTTCATTTAAATGATAAATCATTACAACACAAATGTGCAAGAACAGCTAAAAAAATTACACTAATAATAATATAACAAATCCTACATTTGTTTAATTTAATATTTTTATGAAAATTATAATTTTATGAAATTTTATGTAATATTTGTTTTATTTAAATAATAAATCATTTTGCACACTTTTTTTTATTAGACACAATTTTCTTAGAACACAAATGTGCATTAACAGCTGGGTATTACACAGTTATTATTTTAAAAGTGTATTACAATTTTTAACTTCAAAACAATTCTTACTGAAAAAAATCTAAAAATGTATTCACTACAATTCAAAAGTTTTGGCATCGCTAAGATTTTTATTTTTCCAATGTTCTGAAAGAAGTCTCTTATGCTCACCAAGGCTGCATTCACTTGATTAAAAATGCAAAAAAACAGTAGTACTGTTAAGTATTGCAATTTAAATACACTGCTCTAATTTACTATTTTTTTAAATGTCATTTTTCATATCAAACCTGAATTTCCAGCAACTGCTGGTGCTTAAGGAACATTTTTTATAACTATCAACCAGTTTATTATTAATATTCTAAACCATGATACTTTTTCAGGATTCTTTAATGAATAGAAAGTTTCAAAGAACTGCATTTACATGAAACTGAAATCTCCTGCGACATTATAAATGTCTATACTGTCATTTTGACTAACTGAATGCATCCTTGCTGAATAAAAGTAGCTGTTTTCACAATGTGTGGGAGTTGGATTTGTTTGCAGTGGTAATCGACAGCATATGACAGATGCCATCCATACAGCTTAACTTGTATTGAACTCTGAACAGTCCTTCAAACACAGTATGTGTTTGCTGAAATGTGGGTAGTAGTGTAATCTGTGCAGTATGGTCACTGTAATCTCTCCAGTGTGTGTTAACTAATCTCATGTGTGAGTGTGTTCGCTATAAGCTCTTTGTACTGTAGGTCAGAGGTGCTTCGCTGGCTGGATTGTGTTTATATACAAGATGTGGAAGTCTGCGGTGTGCGTGTAATAGGGTGTGGTCTTCCAGATGGGTTTCACGGTGCAGCTGTGGCTTTGTGTGCGCGATTGAGCTGTAACTCAAAACATCACACCAAAACACGCAATTAACTGACTGACAAACCTAGTCATCTGACGAGAATAAACCATAAATCTTTCATTGTAAACAGAGAGGCAGTGTAAGGTGCAACCAGCTGGGTTCAAAACCACCTTTAGAAGTTCAAGCCAAGCTTTGAATGTAAACTTCACGGCCGTGTGGTGTTACTCGAAACCACATGGGCTCGAGACAACCTATAAAATCTATAAGTAAACACTTTTACATCGAAAGCACATGGGGAAAAGTGCAAAAACATCCTTGTACTTTACAATAACACTCTCAAAAATAAAGGTTCCAAAAGAGGTTGAAGAAACATTTTTGGTTCCTCAAAAAACCTTTCAGAAAGAAAACAACCAAAAGAGTGAAGAACATTTGTGACCCTGGACCACAAAGCCAGTCTTAAGTAACACAGGTGTATATTTGTAGTAATAGCCAAAATTACACTGTATGGGTCAATATTATCAACTTTTCTTTTATGCCAAAAATCATTAGGATATTAAGATCATGTTAAATGAAGATATTTTGTAAATTTCCTACTGTGAATATCTCAAAACTTATTTTTTGATTAGTAATACGCATTGCAAAGAACTTTATTCGGACAACTTTAAAGGCAATTTTCTCAATATTGCACCCTCAGTTTTCAGATTTTCAAATAGTTGTGTCTCAGCCAAATATTGTCCCATCCTAACAATCCAAACCATACATCAATAGAAAGCTTTTTTATTTAGCTTTTAGATGATGTATAAATCTCAATCTCAAAAAAATGACCCTTATGACTGGTTTCTGTGGTCCAGGGTCACATTTTACAAACCAAAAAACTTTTTTCACTGTGAAGAACCTTTTGTCTGTTGGAAAGGTTCCATGGATGTTTGAGGTTCTTAACGGAACAAAGGATTTCAATAAAGAACCTTTATTTTTCAAGAGTAAACAAAGTTCTGGCATTAATGGTTCTATGAAGAACCATCAATGGAACCTTTGGAATGCACAAAAGGTTCTTTACAGTGGAAAATATTGTTTTTCTTTTATACTTAATGTTTCTCACACTAAGAAAAACTGTTCTAAGAACTATTCTCCGAAGGTTCTTCTAGAAACTAAAAATGGTTCTTTCAGAGCATCACTGCAAAAAACAAACAAAAAAAACAACAACAAAAAAAAAAAATACAAGAAAACGTTTACTTTTAATCCTCATGTTGTGTTCTGGTCATTTTAACCCAAAGAGGATTTTCATTTCCCGAAAATGCTAATTAATGTTATGACTAAAGCTTGACTTTGCTTATACAAGGTATAACAACTTCCCAAAATTGGCAGAATTTTTGCAAATTATTATTTTTATTTTTTTTACTTTTAGGGTTTCATAGGGATTTGTTTTTTTTGTTTTTTTTTTCAAATTCCATTTTCTCCATTTTGATTTTTCCCAATGTTATTTTTTCCATTCAAATTTGTTCTAGACAGTTTTATTGATTAAATTACAAAAAAATAAAATAAAGCATTTCTAATTCATTGAAATCATGAAACTTACACAATTTATTTATTAAAATATTACCCAAAATTACATTTTATAATGGTTTTATAAAATCTGTTTTACTTTTTTTTTTTTTTTTTCAAATTCAGTTTTATTTTTACCAAAATTCTGGGTTTTACATTCATTTTCTGGATTCCATTTTAATGGTTTCATTAAATTTGAATAAATCAAAAGCAAGTCTAATAAATTAATTTTATTAAAATATATATAATGTGATGTATTTACATTTTACAATTTGTTGTGTATTTCCATATTTCTGGTACAGTCAAACCAAAAATTATTTAGACAGACAACAGATATTTTGGTATGTTTTTTTTACTAGTTGGTGCAGGACACTATAGTTTTCTCCATACAGTGGACTATCAGTAAAATTGATAAAACTTTTGGACCAAAATTTTGATTTGACACTTTGACCTGACCATGTTTTGTTACATACATTTCTACCAAAGCTATCTGACATTATTAAGATGAATTTGTTCTGACACAGTTTAACTCTGAGCTCTTGTCATATTTTATTAGCATTTTCTAAACTGGCAAATAAATGGTGATATTGTGAGAAATGTTGAAGGTGTCTGGATAAATTTTAGTTTGACTGTAAATATATTTTGGGAAATAATTTTTCTGGTACACAATCCCTAAAATTTTTTTTTTATAATTTTATTAGCAGTAGTACTACCATTAGATTAAGTAATATATTTCTGTCACAATTTCTTCAAGTTAACCCAAACTTTTATTTTGACGGGTTGCTATAAAGACCTTTCACTTTCTGTTTGTATATATGACTATAGTTTTTCTTAAAAGAAACAGTAAAAAGCTCATCACGTGACTCTCAGAGAAGTTCCAGAGATTATGTTTATCTGTTCACGTACTCATATAATAAAATGGCAGAGTCTGAAAACACTGCAAGCATCATGTGCGCTTCAGTATGTGCTTAACAAACAAAACCGTGTCTGCTCTGTTCATTCACACATGCAGGAAATAAATTTAAACAGTCTTTTTGCAGCTTAATATTCACAGATTTCATCTATATCACATTTTGATTTAAGTGTACTGACCTACGTTTGATTTATTCATCCGAAATTTGGCAAATTCTGCGTTACACAGTAAATTCCACTTTCATGAAAGGATTCCACAATTCCACCCGCATTTTCCGCATCACAAAAATCATAGGGCCCTTGTTTTCCACCACGTTGTTTCCAGACAAAACTGGTCGGCCTACAAAAAACTGCTTCTCCAATACCAAATATAGAATTCAATATTTTTATCAACCCGTTTTATTTCAAATAGCACAGGCTTTGTATTTTGTTTTGGAACTAACTGATCACAGGCCTCATTTTTTGAGTGAATATTTCTAAAATAATCCAAAAAAGGCACATAAGCTCAAATCAACGAGGCCTATGACTAATCAGCTCCAAAAAGAAATACAAAACCTATGCGATTTACAAGCCATTTTTCACCAGAACACCAAAGTGTCATTTCAGTGTGTGTTCGTTTTCACTTACCGGACTCTGTAGTATCTGTGTGACCCTTTTCTTCTGCTCCATCATGTTGAAGTCTTGTCGCAGGTCGGGTGACATGTTGCGAGCACGCAGATATTCAGGGTCATTTTCGTTGATTCGGTCAAAGTAGCCTTCCCTTTTCCCCACGCTGGGGGGCGGAGGGGTTGTCACCACCTCCTGTCTCAACTCGCCACTCATCTCTACTGTATTTTCCTGCTGTCTTCACCTAAAGAGAAAGAGAGAGATTTAACCTGAATGTCATTATTCATATAAAAGACTTATTTTTACACATCCCTAGTAAACACTTAACAACACATACTGCACTGCCTGAATGAAAAAACCTGAGAGAGGAAGCCTGTGCACTTCATTTGACAGGCAAAACAGTCTCGATCAGTAATGCCCCAAGGACAGACCCATCACCCATCCCACACAAACACGCACGTAAGTCCACCGATCAATACAATCAACAAAAAAAAAACCAGGCAACCGCACATTAGCTGAACTCGCTTGCTGAGCGTATCACTATTCACAATGGACTTCGTTCTTTGTTCACTCTGGACAAAAAGAATAGAGTGGCTGTCCCGCCAACAGTGAAGGGTGGCGTCAGGTCAACCAACAGGAGGGCAGCACTATCCTATAACACTATCAGGTTTAGTTAAGCCTGATTTTTTTTCTCTCTCTCACACACAAACACTATTGTTCCAGACATGTGGACTTCTCTCTTTGGTGTGAGTAAAGCTGTAAAGCATTAAAAATGACAGAGCACTGAATTTCTCCAGATTACTCAGTACCACTGGTTGATAAGATTTTCTTTTAAATAAATGCACTTTTATTCATTAAGGATGCATTAAATTGATAACAAAATGGTAAAAGGCATTTATAATTTCAAATTAGTTCCATTTCCATCCGTTTTCAACATGATGATTACACATGTTTTTTGAGCAGCAAATCAACCTATCAGAATGATTTCTGAAAGATTATGTGGCACTGAAGACTGGAGTAATGATCCTGAAAAATTGAGCTTTGCATCACAGAAATAGACGACATTTTAACATGTATATTACAATATAAAACGGTATTTTAAACTGCAATAAAAATCCTCAATTTTTACAATATTTTTGATCAAATAAATGCAGCCTTGGTGACTATAATGGTGCGTTAACACCAAAAGTGAATGTAATTATTAGCATGAGTAGACTACATACTAAATCAATGCCGAATTGAACAACGTAATCATGCAATATAAATCTTAATAGCGTCTTCCGCGTTAAAATTTTTTAACTCAAATTAAAAACTGGCATGATGCGTTGGCTGATTGGCACAAGCCAATCAGTGAAGAGCTTATTGACATATCCGGTTGTATTAGATTTAAAAAAAAAAAAAAAAAATGTTTTTATTCACACGAGTGACGCGAAAAACATCCCGCCAGAAATCTAGAGCAAATACACAATGCAAATATGTGTTTCGCGTTTGGTGTGCACACCATAATAGGGCCGTACAAAATCTTTTTTATTTTTTCTAAATTCCATTTAAATTTTTCTGGATTCCATTTTTTTTAATAGACTCTATTCAAATTCAAAAAGCCTGTCTAAATAATTAAAATCTAGAAACTTACACAATTCAACAGCAATTTATTAAACATTTAACAAAAATACATTTTAAAGCCCTATTAAAAAATATATTTTTTTATTTTTACCAAATTATTTGTTTTGCATAATTTTCTGGACTGCATTTTCATTTTTTAAATAATTTTAATTTTTACATTTTAATAATCAAAAGCATCTTTAATTAACATTATAAAAAAAATATAAAGTTTTTTTTTTTTCAGAAATGCTGTTTTGTGTATTTATCTTTTGCAGATAAATATTCTTTTTTGGTAAATATTCCTTAAAAATAATGTTTTAATAATAATTGTATTAGTAGTACTTCTATCATTACTTTGAGTAATACATTTCAAGACCTTTAAGGTTTTCTGTTTGTATATAATATGTGACCCTGGACCACAAAACCAGTCTTAAGTCGCTGGGGTATATTTGTAGCAATAACCAAAAATACATTGCATGGGTCAAAATTTTTGATTTTTCTTTTATGCCAAAAATCATTAGGAAATTAAGTAAAGATCATGTTCCATGAAGATTTTTTGTAAAATTCCTACTGTAAATATATCAAAATGTAATTTTTGATTTGTAAAATGCATTGTTAAGAACCTAATTTGGACAACTTTAAAGGTGATTTTCTCAGTATTTTGATTTTTTTGCATCCTCAGATTTCTGATTTTCAAACAGATGTATCTCGGGCCAAATATTGTTCTATCCTAACAAACTATGCATCAATAGAAAGCTTATTTATTGAACTTTCATATGATGTATAAATCTCAGTTTTGTAAAATTTTACCTTATGACTGGTTTTGTGGTCCAGGGTCACATATGATGATAGTTTTTCTGAAATTCATGAAGTGACTCTCAGGCTCTCAAAATTTAATGGTTTCATTTAATTTGAACAATCAAAAACTTGTCTAATTAAATAATCTTATTAAAAATAGTTTTTTTTTTTTTTTAGAAATACTCTGTTGTGCATTTACATTTGTCTGGTAAATACTTTCTGGTAAATCATTTTTTTTTTACTGGTTAAACATTGCCTACAAAAAAAGTGTTTTAATAACATAAGTCACAATTCCTTCAAGTTAAACCAAAGTTTTCTTTTGACGGGTTGCTGTCATGACCTTTAAGTTTGTGTTTGTATATGATATGACAATAGTTTTGTCTCAAATTCTCATGAAGTGACTTCTCAGAACAGTTTTGGAGATTGTTTGTGTGTTCATGTACTCATATAGAGGCAGCCATTCGTTCACACAGAAACACACAGAACATGCAGGATTCATATTTAAAAAACATTTCTGCAGCTAAATATTCACAGACACTAGTTTTGATGTGAAGTGTACTGGACTTCTTTTGATTTATTCATGCAAAATTTGGTCAATTTTGTGACATTATACAGCAAATTCCATTTTATGACTGGATTCTGCAATTTAGCCCATGTTTTCTGCATTCTGAAAATCATAGGGCCCCACTATAAGACTTCTTTCAAAAACACTCAATATCATAAAGATCCCAACCATTTCAATGGATTTAAAGATTGTCCAAACAAACGGCATGATCTGAAGAACCATTCATTCATGGGATAAAGTTGCCATTACAGTTTTCTTCAAATCCCCAATCCTAAATATGAGTAATCTTAACAGTGATGCTTAGCAAACTCCAGTCATTCATCTGGGACTGTTTTCAAATCACTTCTGCTGTTGTGCCAGACAGTGTCAGGCATTTCCCAGGCCTCGGTAAAAGCTTTCACCTGTACCTCTCTAAGCTTTCACACTCGCTCTCTTCTGCGATTCACTCTGGAGGAGGTGGAGGGGGGCTTCTTTTCTCTGCTGTACGTTGCTAAGCTGCTCATTCAGGCCAAATGGCACTTGGAAAGATGGTTCAGATTAGAGTCACACAACTCTGCCAGAAAACACGCACACACAGATGTACCGAGGGTGGGCTCAATAAAAGAGCCTGAGCCAAAAAGCGGCAATACTACACCACACCACACATTTTTAGGCGTGTGAACACACGTGCAAGAAAACAAAAAGCATATTAACCTGAATAAGAGTTGCATGCTTGGCGGAAAAAGCCAAATAAACACAAACATAAACTAATGCTAAAAAGGATGAAATAAATCTAAAGAGGGTTTAAGGGGACGCTGCTTAAGTTTATTATCCTGTCAAGACAACAAACCGCTCACGTACACACGAAACTCACGTGTTATTGATGATGCAATATTAAAATCTAGCAAGCACCAGCGACAACTGTCATACAGTGACGGATGACGACAACTCTGACACACCCACCCAGAAACAGAAAGACAACACGCAGGCTGCCAAGCCTGAAAGGCAGAGCCATGGACAACTCCAAACAATGACAACAATAACAGGTGGGTGGATATTACCAGACAATAACCACAGTATTTGTCCCTTTAAGATCCAAAAATGCAGTTTAGACAGCCTCATGTCTATTCAAAGCCGTTTTGCCTGCCAAAACATGAAATTAAACGGTTATGATGCTATTTCCCATAAAATGAAAGTGAAACAGGAAAAATAGACACCTTGCATTTAGTCAGTATAACTTCTAAATATACACAACCACTCAAATGTTTGGCAGGATTCATATGGATACTGTTAAATGATTTTTTTTTTTTTTCTCAATGACTTCAAAAAGAGATTTCACTTTCATTTCAAATTCTAAAAAAACAGATAAATAAAAATAAATATACTAGAATCAAAATAAAAGTTTGTTTAAATACTATGTGTGTGTACTGTGTAAATTTATTATGTATATATAAATACACACGAGTATATTAAGGAAAATGTTAGATATGTAAAATTTTTATATTTACATATAAAATACATCATATACAAGTGTTTACTAGGGCTGCAACTAACGACTATTTTAATAGTCGACTAGTCACCGACTATTGAAACGATTAGTCGACTAATCGGATAATTATTCAATTTTTCTCAAATTTAGCATGAGATTGCTTTAATTATGTGGAAAATTATAGTAAATACAAGAAAGAAGGGGGTACTTCAATGAAAAATGCATATTTTATTGAACTTTGCTGCTGATAGGCCAATTCATACTAAAAGTAAATAAAAATGCCCTGTCTAAAACCATTTAGGCACAGTAATCGGTCAGTACAGACATAAATGCATAAATTAAGAAACTCTATAATCTTTTTAAAGGACAGGCACATTTGTTTTATAAGAAAAAATAAATTAAAATCAAGTAAACATTTTCTTCCTGTAAACCAGGGGCAGGCACATCAGCAGCAATAATACCGTAAACAAACATGTATCCAAAACAAAACGTATTGGCTTCCATGTTATTTAAATCTTACCGAGGCCAGCCAAACTCTGTTTCATTCAACTGTCCGACGTGCTTTCTCTTTAAATGTTCGTGCATCACAGAGGTGCTGCCGTGATGCACAAGGACTGCTTTGCAAACCATGCAGGTAATCTTTTTATTCGCCGTAGCAGGCTAAAATGCTCCCAAACTTTATGCCTGTTTCACACATACTCAGTCTGCATTGCGTCTACAGTCCGTGTGCGTTACGTATGCGGTGCAGAAGCAGCACGGACTCGTTTTGCGCTCACACAGAACGCGTTTACAGTCCGTACATTGTGAACGTTGTAATCCGTTAACATGGGTGTGGAAAAAAAATACGCACTGCCGACGGAGTATGTGTGAAACGGGCGTGTTTTGGTACGCGCAGCTGCTGCATTCAGTGCATTGGACGCCGCCATTTCTGTATGTTATCGCTCAGCATAGAAGCTAATGCCTATGTGCGACTCTCGGCAGAGAGATGCCTCACTCGGTCGGAGAAAACATGTCTGGCGACAACATCGACAATGAAATTCATTGTCGACTATTTCTATTATCGATTTTTGTCGACAATGTCGACGAATCGTTGCAGCCCTAGTGTTTACACACAAATACATATATATTTTTTTAAATATACACAATAAATATTGACCGATTCATCACGACTAATTGTTTTGCAGCTCTATACTAATAAAAATGGCAAAAATAAAGTGAAGCCGGTGCAAATTATTATTAAAGTATTTCAGAGTTATGCTACACTTTCATTATAGTAAAACCATGACTAATTTTCTTAGGGTATTTGTATGTGTATACTTTATTTTTTTCTTTGTTTTTATAACTTTACTGCCCTTATGGTTTGATATTTTGTACCGTTTAAAGTGAAAAAAAAAAAAATAAATAAATAAAAAAAAGTTGCTGTGAAATCCAGGTCTGAAACAAATGATTCGCCATGAGTGCACCAAACTCCCGAACTGAATCAAATGATTCGCGATCCGTGCTCTGAATTTCCGATCTGAATAATGAAATTGGGAGCCATGACTTCAGATCAGGACTGTTTGTTTTTTCAAATCCTGGATTGTGAATCATTTGATTTGAATCACTCAATCCGTGAAATGATTCACAAACCCGTTGCAATCTAAATAATGATTTGCGAACCATCGCTTCAAATCAGGACTCGGAGTGCGGATTACGAATCAAATGATTTCGATCGGAACTTCACATCGCGTATTGTGAACCATTTGATTTGAATCGCTCAATCTTTAAGTTTGTGAAATGAATTTCCAAACCTGTTCCAATCTGAATCAAATAATTTGCAATATGCACTCCAAAGTCCCGATCTGAATTAATGCGTTTTGCAAAATTTCAATCTAAATCAAATGATATGCAACAGGTGATCTGAAGTCTCGATTTAAGACATATGATTTGCAATCCTTATTTGAAGTCCCGATCTGAAACAAATTATTCGCAATACGTAATCCAATTGTAGCATTTCGAAACAATAGATCATTTTGCAACGCAATGGTTTAACCAATTTAGAATTTTTGAAAAGCTCCGTTTCACCCATCACTGCATGCTATTTAAAATAAAATAAAAAAAACTTGAAAATGAATCGCTATTTTAATTTGATCTGGTTTTTGCGAGTTTGAATCAATCAGAGCGGTTCCAGCATAAATTATTCACTCAATTGATTCGGTTCACCCATTCCTCTTTTTGCATCTTTAGCCATGTTTACACAACATTGTCAGTACTACTACTGTCTTAGCTCGCTAGTTTTATGACATTAACTAAAATTAGCGAAAAAGGTACTTTTTTTTTCCCAGGAAAAAAAAAATTGCTTATTGAAAAAATGTGAACACTTGTTTCATAAGTTATTTATTTATATTCAGTTATTTATTTAAAAAAAATAAAAATAAAAAATAATATATATATTTGTTTTTTTTTAGGGATGCAGGATATATCGGCATAAATATCGATATCGGCCGATGTTCATCATTTTTTTCGGCATATATATATATATATATATATATATATATATATATATATATATATATATATATATATATATATATATAAGGGGTGGGCATAGATTAAATCTTGGAATTAATCTAGATTAATCTAGATTAAAATGGCTAATTTGAATTCTGCTGAAGGCATTCAGAATATGTGTGCTACCCAAATAATGACTTAAAGTCTTTGAGAATGGATCATAAAGCTCATAAAGCTGTTCTATGATAATTTGTTGATGAAAATAAATTATGTTCAATTAGATGTACTTGTGTTTACTAACTAACTAACAATGAAATTATTTTTTCTACCTATTAGATTGTGTTTTTTTTAACGTCAACACCTACCCAGCCCATTACATGTTACACCGTACTTTTATTTTGACAGGTTGCCGTAACGTTTCTGTGTCATACAGTATGATATGATGCTAGTTTTCTCAAATGAAACGGTAAAAGTGACACTCACAGCAGTTTGGGAGATTGAGTTTATCTGTTCATGTGAGATGAAAATGCCAAAAATTACCGGGAGCGTCACGTGTGTTTCAGTATGCGTGTAGTAAAAGCTCGTCTCTGCAATGCATACATACAGCTAGGCAAACGGAACATACGGATTCATATTAAAACGGTCTTTTTGCATTTCAGTTTTCACATACACTAGTCCATATCGCGATTTGAATTAAGTGACAGACCATATTTGATTTATGAATCCAAAAAGCGACGAATTTACGTGGCATTTCGCTATAGTAGATTCGGTTTTTATGAATGGAGGACGACGCGATCCCGTCTGTGTTTTGGCGGAGGAGACTTAAACGCGCGACCATATTCTATAGTCTTCGGTATACATCCGCGTTAAACTATCAAGGTGAAAGTCATCATAGCTTGCGTAGTTTAGACCCAGCTCCCAACCCAAATTTGAGAATAGATTAACGGCGATATTTTTTTTATCGCGCGATAAGAGTTTCACGTTAACGCCGATAACGGCCCACCACTAATATATATATATATATATATATATATATGTTTGTTTGTTTAAGAAAAAACATTATTATCCTTGTTCAAAGATGCATTAAATTGATCAAAGGTGACAGTTTTCAAGTACCTCTTCAGGAATACTGCTATTTTCAAGGGTCTTTCAAGCTTTAAATTACAAAAAAAAAGTCAAATTCAAGTACTTCAAGCACTTTAAGCACCTTGTATGAACCCTGGTTTGGGGCCAGAAAGCAGTTTTTGGATATTTATTTTTATTTATTTAAATAACTATTATGGTTTTCAGAAAAATATGTTTTGAATATCGGTAACAGTTGGAAATGTTTTTCGAGCAGCCAATCATCATATCAGAATGATTTCTGAAGGATCATGTGACAATGAAGACTGGAGTAATGATGCTGAAAATTATTTTAAAATATTATTTAATTTTTATTTTGAGCAAATAAAGCAGGCTTGGTGAGCATATGGCACTTGTTTCAAAAACATTAAAAAAATCTTAGGACCACAAAAGCAGTAACGAAGTCGTACAACCCACTTTTATACTACTTCAGACAGTATAATTTTTGCATCAACTCACCATCTGTTGAAAATAAAACTGCAAAATGGAATTATAATCTGCCAAATATGACTCTGGGACAGACTGCAGATGTCCCATACATGAAATTATATAACCTGACTGTCAATCTCAGTTTATCGACTGCTTCGCGTAAAGCAATGCCTTGATCTAGGACGTGTTGTTGATTGTATCAAACTGTCAGGGTGGGTGTACAAGGGGGAAAAAAGGACAGAAGTGTGGGAAATGTGAGGAAAGAAACGGGGAGGATCCTCAATGCTCACTACAACAGCTGTTCGCTCTCTGAATACAGGCAATAATGAACTGCTGTGCAGGATTTCTCTCACATAGACAGCACTGTAATAACAGAAAGCACACTAGTAATACAATAGCCACACAGGACAATAAAATACACTACAGGGACACCAGCACTACAAGTCACAAGATTCACAGTGTGTCCTATAGTCAATGGCTCATTGTGTAGCAGCTTTCTCTCACAGTTTAGAGTGACAGGATTCCCATTTCAGATAGCAAATGAGTCATTACAATCACTAACGTTACTCACCAATAACAGCGTCTCAGACTGAATTCGTTTTTTAAAAAAAAAACATTTTTAACGAATGTCATAGCGTTCATATGTTTATAAGTGAGTCCTAAAGTACTTTTAAGTGCACTGCCCCCTCTCTGCATACTCTCACACCCCCTCATCATTGTTAGTATGCACTACTATTTCTCTACTTATCTTTAGCAGCTCTATAAATAGGGCGCGAAAGATTTTCGGACTCAGATTTCAGTCGCGGCACAAGGGTCTCACGCTCAGAATAACTAACGGACAAGGTAAGCGAAAAAAAAAGGAATAACGTTAACGTTACATTATAAACTCATAGGGGATGCGACAAAAAGCGTTTAAGGTTACAAAAATACTGAGAGTTTGCATATACGTCTCTGTTTTGAAGCTTTTAACGATGTCGTAATTACATCCAACGATTTGTTTGATCTACTCAACCACAAAAACTTGACTCTAAACGACAGGTTGTCGTTTAAACATAACCTAGAAAACAAAACGACTTATTTTCCCAGACAAAAACTCACCTGTTTGCTCCTCACAGAGTGAAAGTCCAGTGCGCGCTCCAGCGCATCTCTTTCATTCCTGCCTCAAGAATCCCAGATTACCTCAGAGGATTAAACGCGACAAAAAAAAACGCTTCCAAACTCCACAAACAGTCCGCAATTCCACTCGGCTAAGGGCAAAATGCAGCTCTTGCACAGCGACACTCCTCTTCCCTCGAAAAAGGGGGATTTTCGGTTGTACAGCGTGCGTGCTTGTGTTTGTACGTGGGAGTGTGTTTGCGAGGATCTGCTTGTGGAGTGAGAGAAACTGAGGCGGTCATGTGACTAACTAATCCGCCCCTTCTAGCAGCGCACGAATCCGATCGGCCAATCGGAATGTACGGATATCCCACTATGCCCCGCCCACTAGTGTCCCAGCTAGAAGAATTAAAGGTCAGTGTTTACGATACTCTGTATGTGCGGGAGAGATATAAACGACTGTACGGCACAAATCCACACTGTAAGACAATTACACGAGCACATTAGAGTCAGTACATTAGAAGAACACAGTCGTGATAAAACAACATTGTAAAAAAAGTCTGTTAATTGGCAATACATGAGCAATGAAACGGAAAATCGTATACTGTGTTTCACTGCATTTAATCGATGTTTTGTGTTCAATACAAGTTCAGCTCTATCTGTGGCATGCTGTGGATTACCAGACAAAAATTTAGACTTGTTAGTGTGTTAAAGCAAGCAAAATTTGCATTTACTCTAATGTATAACATGTGGCCTTGGACCACATAACCACTCATAAGTAGTCACATATTTGTGGCAATAGCCAAAAATAGATTGTTTGGGTCAAAATTATGTCTAAAATCATTAGTATATTAAGTAAAGATCATGTTCCATGAAAATATTTAGCACATTTCCTACACTAAATATCTCAAAATGTAATTTTTTTTTAGTAATATCAAAGACTATAGAATACCCAAGACTTGTCACTCGTATAGACCTTTTTCCTGAGTAAACGATGAGCGCCACCATTACGAATTCTAACGTCAGATTGAATGCTTTTCTGTTCCGGTTTCCATAGGAACCCATTCAAATAGCGTCCATCTGTTTTTAATGTAGCTAACGTCCGCTGCTTCGTGTCATCTACACACTCATTAAAGTGAGGCACTGACAAATGACGGTCATAGCGACATTGCCAAGTGATGGCGCTATGGAGCCATGTGCTTTTTAAAAACATTTTAATAGGTTTAACATTAGTTTATTAGCTGGGAATATACCCTAATTTGACTAGAAACAATGCAGACCGGAAATGCAAAGCATTCTTTCAGTTAAGAGTCGGACTTACTTCCGCGTTCAGGAAAAACGTCTATAGTTTTGAATGGGGGGAAATGCAATGTTCATTATGGCCGCGAAGCCCCGCCTTCTTAGGGAAAGAGCCAATCGTTGATTAGTAAAGTCAGAAGTCGTTAGAAGTCCCGGTTGCTATAGAAACAATCGGCGCTTTACGACGTGCGCTCAGTACTGTGCATGCGCACTGGCTCATTGAGCCGGGAAAAAATAGGCGTTTTTAAACGTTATTAGAGCTCAAGGAACCATATTTATGATGCAGTTCATGTTGGATCTCTTTGGAGATTTAAAATATGAAATTTAATCGTCAGCTTGGTGAACAGTTTTGGAGAAATTGATGTTTCCCCATTCAAAGAGATAGGAGCTGCACTTGCCTGCCCAAGTAGAGTTTCAAAGATGGCCGCCGAGTGACATGACTTGCCTTAAAGGGACTTTGGTAATATGCATTGCTAAGAACTTCATTTGGACAACTCTAAAGGTGATTTTCTCAATATTTAGATTTTTTTTTGCACCCTCAGATTTCACATTTTCAAATCATTGTATCTCAGTCCAATATTGTCCTACCCTAACAAACCATACATTAATGGACACCTTAATTATTCAGATTTCAGATGATGTATAAATCTCAATTTCAAAAATTGACCCTTATGACCCTTATTTGTGGTCCAGGGGCACATATAATGGAGGTCTATGAAGCAAGACATTCTGAATGGATTATAAGCTCAAACACGAAGATGATCATTTTGTGAATTAATTATTCTGCACAAACATGTTTGAGATGCTAAGTTGTCTATAATTCTTTTAGCAACCAGACTACTTTTCCAGGCAAATTGTTTTCACAACGCTGGCGGCACAGAACGTAAACAATATCACTGAAAACTCACATAATTTGCTGATTATTGCTGCTGAAAATGATCAATTATTATGTTTTGGGCTGTACTAATTGGTGGAACCAGGAAAAACATTTGGAGTACTATAGACTCCCAAAAGTTGTAATAAATCAAGAAGAGTGCAAAAAACAGCCGGGGCGCTTGTGGTTGGCCAAACTGAACCAGGATTTCCAGGAGAAGAATCAACTTTTGCGTTTGTTCGTATCATTAAACTAATATCTTAATTACTGCTTGTTTTCTGTCTTCTGGATTTTCACATTCACATTATTTTCACATCTGAGTGTAAGATCGTACAGGTTACCCGATTGCGTGGCCATACTGGCGATACTCAGATGTAAACAACAGCATGGATTGTACAGTTACTGCACTACTGAATACGTTGTTCTGCTAATTTATGCTGTGTAAACCATGGGAAAAAGAAGTGTGGAAGCTGCTAAATCATACAGAGAAGGACTTACACCGTGTCCTAATGACACACAACACCGCAACGTGCGATAAAAGGTGTCTTTTGCGTGTTCATTGGAGTTTTTGTCCTAACTAGCCATGATGGCGACATGTGAAATTTCTATTTTAGAAATTAAACAACAACATACAAACTATGACAATTATAATCTCGGGTACTGATTATGTGCTTTACTCAATGTTAAAAGTGTCTTATGTAAGTGTGAATATCATATTGCATGTCATTTATAGCCATACTAAAAGCAACAATAGATAATTGAACGTTACCTCAGATCTTGGAAATAAATTTAAGCAAAAATATATGTTAAAACTGCATGCGAACTCAATACGAACCAACAAGGGTTTTCCATGACAAAGATGGTATCAGCCACTCAGTATGTAGTTTGATAATGTTTAAAAAGGATTAATAACCATTTAGTTTGGAGTGCAGTTAATTTATGCACTTCTGAATGGCTGTGACATATGAGTGATTCTGTCACTTCGCGTTGCCGTGCACATGTCAAAATTGCTTGTCGCTGACATCTTGTTGCGTTGCGTCTAGTTAGGACACGGTGTTAGTAAGCAGGAAAGGGCACGATATTTTGAATATTTTGTAAAGATACATACGAGCAGTAATAATTAAGATATTAGCCTAATATTTCACCTACCTGACTGGAAACAAACATAAACGTCAAGATTCTTGCTTTGGAAATCCTGGTTTGGACCAACCACAAACGCCTTTTGTTCCTCAGACAGTTTTTTGCATATTCTTCTTAATTTGTTATAACTTTTAGCAGTCTATATAGTATTCAGTGTTTTTCACAGTCCAAAACATGACAATTTACCATTTTCAGCAGCAATAATCAGCAAAATATGCGAGTTTCGTTTGGTTCATGGAATTATTTGGGTTCAGTGCAACCAATATGGCCGATTGATGGCACGGCATGTAAAAAGTCTATTTTAACACACACTCTGTTTTTTCAATGCCCCCAAAATAAATTTTGTCAAAATTAGTTAGCACTTTTAATCACATTATGTTTATCATTTAACTCTGGCTATAATTAAAAAAAATAAATAAATAATTCAACAATATTCTGGTGCAATGTCTTGCCACATACACTGCTACTGTAAGTGCATTTAACTAAAAAGTGACTTTTTTTTTTTTACAAACAAAATGAAATTATTTAATGATACAATAGTATAAATCAGCTAGTACACTCTTAAAAATAAAGGTTAATAAAGGTTGCTTTAAAAGGTTCTTCACAGTGATGCTTATTTGGTTCCACAAAGAACCATTCAGCCAAAGGTTCTTTAAAGAAACATCTCTTTCTTACCTTTTTTATAATCTGAAGAACCTTCTTTTGCCACAAAAAACCTTTTGTGAAACAAAAAGGTTTTCAGATGTTAGAGGTTCTTTATGGAACCATTTAGACAAAAAAGTTCTTCTATGGCATCGTTTATTTTTAAGAGTGTAGTGGTTTGAATACAGTGTTAACGCATTACAAGTTACGCAATCAGATTACTTTTTCAAGTAACAAGTAAAGTAACACATTACTTTTAAATTTACAAGAAAATGAGTTAAATGAGTAAATTTTTCAAATAAGTAACGCAAGTAAATAAGTACTTTATTTTCCCATTTATTCAATGATATTTCTCCTCTCCTGTGTTTTTGTTATCAAAAATAAATAAGCAAGCCCAGCTCAGGTGACAAAAAGTAAAATAATGCATTACTTTCCATGAAAAGTAACACAATTAGTTACTTTATGGAGTAACGTAATATTGTAATGCAGGTTTGAATATAACTTATAATTGAAAAACCTCATACAACAAAGAATCAAATTTCACAACTGGTCTTTAAAAGCATCCAGCCCAAATAAATGAACAAAACTGTATAACCATTTTCTCACCACCTGCCATCCAGAGACACTTTATATCACTTTCTGACAACCTACGTATTCTTCTAGTCAGTTTTTTTTGTATATGTCAGTGTGTAAGATCTGTAACAATTCCCCACTAGAACATGAGGTCAAGGTTAGCGTGGCCTAGTTACATCTGCATACTGCAGATCGCATAGTGTACTATGCCTTTTTATAATTTGTCAAGAAGCAAGAATCACAAATGTTGTATTATATTACAGTAGATATTTTAGCAATTTTATGGACTTTTATAAACGGGTAAAACAGGTATCAAAAGAGCAGACAGACATGTCAGACACTAATATCACACTCATAAATCTCTCTCTCGTAAACCTTTTCCTGTCAACGTAAACATGCAGATAAACATAACGCAGACGTACGATACACACATCTTATCTCAGATGACATCAGGGAAGTAAGGATCATTCCTCTTATATGACTGTTGTGTACACAGACATCCAACAGTACTGTAAAACTGACCAAACAGACATGAATTCAAACTAGAACGTCATAGCCATCTTAGCCTCCAAACCTGCCACAATTTGGAGCATTTTGGAGCACTAATTAAAGCTAAATGGAACAAATAACTTTCATTCAGCAATGAGAGATAAAACGAGAGAGAGAGACCGAGTCAGACAGACTATAAATAAATGCCTTCCATGAGACAGTTCACAAAAGTCCAGTGGGAGGACAGTCAATCAGATTGACAGCCAGAGGACATGCAGGCAAAAGCGAGCGGAAAATCTTTGTCTCGTGGTTTGGCCTAAAAAATAAAGCCTCAGTTTTTAATGGAGACTATGCCCTGTTATCGCTCCCTTTTTCCCACAATCCCCTCTGCCTACTATTTGACTTGAGCAATACCAACAGAACAGGTGCAAATGTGTGCGCGCACTTCCTCGTGGTCTTACGCAAACACACGCCATCACTGTTTACCCTCTGATGGTTCAGCTCCATGTTTCCCACAGGTATCCAATTGTACGAGGCCTGCGCACATTACGTGATGCTGGAATGCAAACACAAGACCTCATCGCAGACCACGTTCCCCTTCAGTAACAGACATACAGGTCTTGCACTGGGTTTTTACACTTTATTTGAGATTTCTTTCATATAAACTTAAGTCAACCTTGATGGTGTTGCCCAGGTTTTCTCATGGAATGTGGCTACTAAAACACTTTTGCCACAGGTTGAAGCAACCTCAAAATAATGTGATATTTAGCCCATGGAATGTAAACTTTACCAGTAAACCCCGCCAAAAAATGTGTGAGACTCTCTGAGAAACGCAATTGGGTGGGTTTTCTTGTGAAAACCTGGCAACCCTGCCTTTATAGCTCCTCTGTTGAACACCATCAGCCCTTATCGCTGCTAAGTGTTAAGGAACTGCTAGCGTTCGGTGTGAACCCTATTGTTTGCACTGATAAAAACTGTAAAATATAGCCCATGATTGTGGCTTTTCACACACACATTGTCGTGATATCAAATCAGGCCATCATTTCTTATATTTCGTCACAGTGCGGCCCTTTTTTGTGTGATCTCTCAGGGAACGGCGGAATCATTGTGGCCAGAGGCTAATATTTAACCCACCCTGACTTCTGAACAATGCAGACAGTGTATGTCGAACAACTTGTCCACACAAACACACACATTTAAATGGCACTCTTACTGAACCTGCAGATAAACCTGGAACTGAGACAAACTCATTAAATTGGTGATCTCATGCATTTCACACAAAAACGGCATCTAAAAGAGACTGATGGCTCTGGTATTGAGGGATGGAAATGAATTCATTAGGTAAACTAGCTCGGGAGTAGTGAAAATAGATGGGGATATGCAAACATCATGGTCTAGACTTGCAGACACATTAAAAGTAAAATCCTGTGCCATTCAATAACCATTATTTTGGTGTAAAAGCGGTCTATGATTTGATAGAGTTAATTTCAGCGATTTTGTGCCAGATTTTCTATTATTTACTGCTGGGCAACGACTAATCAGATTAATTGCATCCAAAATAAAAGTTTTACTACATTATTAAATTATATTCTGTGTATATCAGCTAACAATCATCCAAATCTCAAAATATCACAATCAAAACACCCAGTTGACCAATAGGCTACTTTCCAAACAAAACAAGTGGATACATCTTTGTAAAAACACATTTTTGTGAGTCCTTAATAATCTGACTGTCTATAGTGTGTCTGAAATCATATTTACATTCTTAAGACTGTTTCTTGGATGACTATATTGGTATTCTCACATATCAGTATCATATTTTCGCCTTTGTCAGTCAGCCAGACAGTAAAGTTCATGGCTGATGTACAAGCGCGTGCCAAGATCCGCCTGTAGCTTTGCAGCCTCACCTGACAGCCGTCAATGAATTCCCCAAGTGTACGAAGCGTAACATATGAAGCAACCATCCTGAAAACACGCACGCAGTAGATAAACAGTCTCTGCTGTATCTTTGCATGTTGTCATTTTTCAGATTCTAAACAGATGACGTAATAATTACCAATGAAATGCACAAAAAATAAACAAACACTTTTTGAACGCGCAACCTTATTACGTAGGCCTAGATATTAAAAAATGTGGGCTGGATAAAAGTGACATTACCATCATATTTTGTCCGCAATCTGACCTGCTCGGAGAGTAAAAGGTGAAATTTCCTGCTAGGTGCACCAACTTTTCCAATAACAGCGGATGCAGCTTGACAAATACTGTAGTTTTCACTCAGCCGTGAACTCTCTGTGATTGTATGCTTTATCTAGAGAGGGCTTCTCAAGGGAGATGATTTTACCTTGAACTGTTTGAAGTTTGAGCCGATTTCTGATTGTTTTAATCCAGTCTGTGTCAGAGCATCACAGGACGGGAAAAAGACTTTAAAGAGACCATAATGGAAAACAGGATTTTCCTTGCTCTTTTGAAATAAGAGTCTGATGTACAATGCTGTCATACTTTAAAGTTTACAATATAAATCCTCTTCCCTCATCCACCCAGACCATTTCCGAAAATGTGCAAAGCTATAAAAACAACACAAAAGATAAGTGCAAAATATAGCCACTTTAAGTCACCTAAGACTGATAATAATCTTGAATAACCTTAAGTACTGAAAATCCAGTACATTCTCATCTTGCTACAGATCTGCATTTAATTAGCTATTCTTGGTATCCTATTATTCTCAAAGCAGATCAAAGCCTTTTCAGAATAAAGTAGTGCCAACATTAATTTCACACTAATAACCTGTTAGCTCGCTCACTCATTCATGTTTAGGGATTATGTAATGGACGATGACTAAGAGAGAGAGACACGTTGCTCTTTAGATCACGAAAGCCGCAAAAAAGACATTAAGCTGTAATTCTGAATAACAGAGATGGCAACCGTTCACAATACAACAAGTAATGCTATTAGCACCTATACATTTTGCTAGATTGTTGCTTTGTTTTTATTTCACTGAAATTAAAGATAGACTGAACACTTACCACTGACTTACCAAACAAACACTAACTATCCAACAACCATTCACCCATGTGTAATACGCCTCATTTTGTGATGACGCTGATAAATAAACTGATAAAGAGGATGTTTGTGTGCTGCGATGTATCACATGGCACTGCTGTGACTCTCAATGTCATGACCACACAAGTTCAAGCCCCTCGGGACAGAATCATTTTAGAGGCGCAGATTAGATCCTGATGGTAAATATCACATGGTGCTATCAAACCTGTTCGTAGTAGGAAATCTTGGCTTTAGAGGAACTGAATCACTAACATACACAACTTCAATTTGTGGCTAATTAGTTGCAGTCACAGTGTAAACCCTCTGATAATTTACACTACAATTCATCATTTTCCATTTGTTCTTTATCAAAACTAGCAAGAGATTCGTTAACTGAACTATTAAGGAACTGCAGTTAGTCTCAGCTAACATTTTACTTATTTGATATCAGCATATTCTCATCTGGCTAGGTCAGCTTCAAAACAGTTTGGTGAACTCAGAAACAAAGGGAACGTCAATAGGCAACCTTTGGCACAGCATAAGCATCTCACTGTCCCTGTGGAGCCATTTCAACATTTCTGGCACGGGAATGAGTAAATAAAAAAAAAAGAATATTAGAGAGACAAAGGGAACAAGAGGCTCATTCACATCTGCAGATGCCATTGTTGCAATCTAAAAAAATTTAATTTCACAGGCACATCACGTCCATTGTGGGATCGAGAAAGATATGAAAGAGATGATTACTCCAAGTTCATGGGATGAAGCTGAACTTCTGACCTTGTCCAGGACTTGTGACAGTAGATTTGCAACTTGTCGACGAACAATATTGAACTGAAACATTCAAAGTTGCATGGACGAAGGAAGGGATGACTGTTTCCTGGAAGGGTATTGCGCAGTCAAGAAAAAGAAACAGCGTGTGTATGTGCGAGAGAGAGAGACAATGATGTATTACCCCATGAGCCAAAAGACTTTCTCACAAGTTTTGTATGACCACTCCTCTGCGCACACACACACACTCACTTCAAAACATCTGTTGTCCACTCAGCCGAACTATCAGGGTTTCCAGGGAGACAAACGCAAACAGTGGAGATGTATGTTGCAGCCCCACCTCATGCCCTAAGAGAGCAATCAACCTGGGTAAGTCCCCTCCTCCCCTTCCTTCAAACTTCACATATGGTTCTCTTTACCATCTTCAATGGACTCATATATAGAAAACATCTCAAACACACGATAACATAAACCATGTGTACAAAAGCTTTAAGAAGTAATGGAGCAAACGTGCAATTATATGCAATGATCTTCCGTCTTCATACGAGACCTCGTGTCAAGCCCTTCACCAGATTAAGATGTTGCCATCAGCCACCTGCTACGAGTAACTAGCTAGAGGTGAAGATTTTCATAGGTGTCCCAGAGGCGTGAACAAATACATGCTAGGTCATGAACTTGACCTTTGGCCCTTTCAGCCACTAGATGAAAGAGTAATTTGTAGGACGAAGGGTTACTGAGGAGAGTTATGAGCTTTCTTTCCTCTGGGTCTCTTTGTGTTTTCAAAGCACACAGACTGAATGAAGGAATCACGCAGAACTTTCTCCTACGCGGTCGTCATGTCCTGCTCAGGAATTCCCCCCAACTGAAGGAAAAAAAAAACTTGTTTTATTCAGGGGGTCTCATCTGAAAGGCAAGAGAGCCTTCTGAAAGGCTTGTTGAACACTTTGATCTCAGTTCTTTCTGGGCTTGTTTTGAATAGTCAGGCTACAAGCAAGTTTAGATGCAGGCGATCAGCAAAGGCTGTATGGTTTCCTGCATTGCTTACTTTCTGGCCTGTTGATGTAAACTAATGTCTCTTGGGTTGGGTTAAATACTGGATTTGTTGTCTAAGGGTTGTTCTGGTAAGACAAAAATGATGGGGGATCCTGTTCAGATCCTACAATCAGGAAAGGAAGAAAGGACATGATGTGTGGCCAAGCTTGGTGACACATACTTGGAAGTTGTGCTCTGTATTTATCCCATCCAAGTGCACAAACACATCTTGAACACACACCCGGAGCAGTGGGCAGTCATTTTTCCTGCGGCATCCAGTGAGCAGTTGGGGGTTGCCTTGGTTAAGGGTCTCAACCTCAGTAATGGTACTGAAGGTGGAAGAAAGCTGGATGTACAATCCCTGCCGGTACTAAGACTCGAACCTGAGACCTTCAGGTTACAAGTTCGACTCTCTAATCATTAGGCCAAGACTGGCCACAAGATGACAGCCCTTCGCCTGAACAGGCACTTTAACTTTAAAAGTCTGATGCTCTACCAATTGAACTATCAGGGCAGGAAATCATAAAGTAATAGGCAAGAGGTGTAACTCACAAAGTCTGGGAAGAGTGAGGACTGTAGAATATCGCTGCAAGTTGCTTGAGAAACAAATTAATTCACAGGGGAAAACTGGGAAAAAGCTAACTGAGAAGGATGTCAACTAAACCAAACAGTGGTTCTCAATATTCAAGATCAGAATTGATCTCTTTATGATGAAAGGAAATCTGTGGTTTTAAAGATAATGTATTAATTATCAATGATCTTTTAACTAGCACTGAAAGCTGCAAGGCTCTGTTCCAATCTGGCATGTTTGTAATAGAAGACAGTTCAGCTGGAGGAAGTGAATCAAGTCCCCACCGAGGTGGTTATTTCTCCATTTCTCTGAGAGAACTGTTGATGCCCCACTGCGTATCAATGCTAAACACCAATCGGCAGGGGTTTGGAAAATTCCGGAGCCCCTGTGAAGTGAGCAGGAGGTCAGCTCCAAGCTAAACCAGCAGTAAAGGCCAAGATAGAGACCCACAGACGTCCGCTCACCCAGCAGCAGGAGCCATCACTTCCCCTGCCAAATCCATTTATGCAGCACCGCCTCCTGCCGAAACACCATTCAGCTCGTACCACAGTTCCTGATCAGCGCTTCCCAAACATATATAAGAGTTTGTGGGATTTGCTTTGTCCATTCAAGGGAAAACAGGACCTGTCACTAGATTTGCTTGATTTGCAAAACCTCGGAAGGAGAACAAGACAACTAAATAGAGAAGGGACAAGAATACTTTCTATTGCTTGCGCAATTGCCCATTAATGTCTGAGTGACGATGAGCCTCTGCAGTTGGGACGAGGCAGATCAAGAGAACTCAAGAGACAGAAAGCAAGGAGCCAAACTTCCTGACAGACAAAGGGATCCTGCAGGGTCACAGGCATCCAGCCAGAGTCTGCACTGTCTACTGGGATGACAGGCAAATAGACTGAAGCGTGAGTAATATGTGACTCAGAACCAACAGTAAATCCTAAACTCACAAGTCGTCTTTCAGTTTTGAATTCCAGTCTAGAATTCTAGAACATTAAGAAAATAATTGCCATCAAGTTCAACAACATTCAAATCCAAGCACAATTATATGCAACATAAAATAAACCCGAGTCATCCATTTCCCACAAACAGGACTTGTCATCAGTGGGTGGACAACCTGGAAAGTTGTCCAGGATATGGGGAGTCTCTATAGGGGCTTTCGTAGAGGAACCTTTTCATAGTTCCTAGAACTATAGGTGGAAGTACACGCTTTTTAACACGTTTGCACCGCAGGAACTAGGAATGTATTTAGTTGTAGTAACTCCGTTTGGGGAACTAAATTAGCTCCTACTTCAGATAAGAGTCTAAAATGGTTCTATAGGAACTACCAGTGACGTAAGTGTACGCTGCTTCAGAGTTTCTGCTGCCGATGTGAATGCTACCAGGAAAATGGCCCAAGGGGGAAATTGGTCTCTAGGAACCATGCTGGTTAGTTCCTAGAACTGAGTTCCTAGATATAGTCTACTCATTTGGATTGCAGACAAGCGGGCCTACTTCTAAAAAACGTCATCCCGGACACTGTAAATTTCACCAGTGACCCTGCCCACAAGTTCGGAAAATTTGTTCCTCAGGAAGAGCCTTGACAATGGACCACCAATGCACACAGCTGTCACAGTCAGGGTCGTTGAGCTGGTCCAAGGGGGCACGTCAGTGCCTTTTCAATGGAGTAGGTTGCGCTCAGTCATATGAGTTGATTTAAGACTAAGGGTCACTGCTTCCAGCTGTTTCCTTCAACATCCCATGGAGTGAAGGAGTAATGAATGAGTGTAGACCATTCGGGGAGGATGGTACTGACTGCTCAAGGGATCTCTCCTTGCAGCTGACTGTAAACACATACACGTTATGTAACCCAGACAAGTTATTTGTAGCAAGTGAGGATGTGGCTTAAAAAAAAAAAGGTAAGGAAAGTTTTTAGAACTGCATCACAGTCTGTAAAATCCCTTGATACCTTACACCCGTGATAGTGCTGTAGTGATCCAGACAGGTTGTAAAATGTTTCCTTTCTGCAAAGTTGCCCATCACAAATCAGCCACCTTGACCATGCCAACTCAAGCATGAAGATATCTTCTCATAAAAGGTGCTGGGTGTGGATCCCACATGCCTCAAAGGCCAAAAGACTGAAATACAATCCTGTGCTGGGGAAATGTTTTTTTTTTTTGAGTGTTGAATCTACGCCGAGCTAAATCATCCAGCTCTCCTCAACAGGCTGGATTTGAGTCACAAGACAACGTGTCACAAAATGTGAGCTTCAATAAGCACAAAAGACCGTCATGAAGGGAGAGAGGAACAATCGAGAGTATGAGAGAGAGATCATACTGCAAATGCTGCAATGCATTTCTCAGATGTAATATTTCTTATCTTCAGGGACAAGGGTTTTTTCTGATTTAGCTAACATTTGAGGACAATTTTGTCCCCAAAGTAAACAGTACTTCCACACAAGTATCAATACCTCATTCTTGAATGTTATTTCACTTCCCACCTTTTTTCACCTTTCTCACACACATGTAAATGTATAAACAGGCTACTGGCCTACCTGGCCGGATGAATGCTTTTGCCACAAAGAAACCCTGAGATCAAGAGACAGAATATGAGACATGAGGAGTGTGAGCACAGCAGGATTTTTTAAAGGTGAGGCAGCATGTGTCTGAATTTACTGGTCACTGGTAAACCAATAAAAACCTTCCAGACTGTCTCACTTCTCAGCAGTGACCAATGGGGGGAATATCACTTTCATACACCCTCTATGATCTCAGTTTCTCTTTTATTTCTCTCTCCCTTTCTCTGTTTAAGGCATCATCTCTCCCTCTCACAGTCCTGAGCAGTGTATGGATCGTGTGAGCTCAGAACTGGTGGATGACTCTCATATTTCCACATTTTTTGTCCCTGAAATGGATTTACAACATACACAAGGAGATATTAAACACTACACTGTGTCCATTATGGCAGAAAGAGGTTTGGTGACGGTCAGTGGAAAGATCTTTTAAGGACAGCCTGCATGGTGTAATTATTCCCAAGACTTTATTCTAAAGTAGGTGCAAAATTTGTAGTTATTGCTAGATATGTTGGACTGGGACGTCCCTGCATAGTCTTGTTATCCTGTTTTCTTTGCCCCTGCTCTCTCCATCTCTTCCTATTCCTCACTGCTGCCATCCCTCCACCCATCCAACCAGTACTAATGCTTCTCTTCTTCCACCTCACTGACTCCCAGCACTCGTTTGTCTTTGCTCTTTGTTCGGCGGAGTGGAGAGGGCGGAGGGGTTCAGGCCCCGTCAGAGAGCCTCTCTCAGTCTTCAATGACGGACAGTGCAATGCTCTCCCTGCCCCACCCACATATGGAAAAATAAACAAGTGTCCACATGTAGCCACAGAATGTTAATAGCTTCCATAACTCTGCTCTCCACCTGCCAAAATGCAAGCAAGTCCGTAATACAGATCCTGACGTACTGCATTATACACCATAAATCTCGAGTCAACGACTAGAATTTTTATTCAGAGTCCTGAAGCAAATTAAAGTAGACTTGTTTGCAATCAGTTTAAGTGGCCTGGCATCTCAACCAATACTTCAACTTTAAACCTAGTTTAATTTTTGTTAGATGCAACAAAGATCTGAAGAAATTCTAAGGGTGTGTTGTAGTTTGGTTCGTTTGGTTTATTTGGTCCGGACCCAAAAGGAAAATGATACATTTGGGTCAGGTCCACTTAGCGTTCACACTGGCATTTTTTACCATGAACCTAAAGGCATAGTGATACGTTTACAACCTGAGGCACTTTACCTCCTTGTTTCTCCACATCTGCTCATTTTGTTTTGGATACACCACTTGTTCCCTTTGTAAAATCATGTCGCATAACATTGCATGCTGTCTTTACTTCCTGTTTTTGGTTATTTTTTTGGGGGGGTTTGTGTTGGGTTTATATTTCATTCAAACCTCACCAGTTCATTTGGAAGTGGACCAAGACTCATTTTATTTAGCGGTCTCGGTCCATTTGTTTGGTGTGGACCAGGGTTCGCATGGCAGCGTGTACACTTACTCAAATGAACTGCACTAACAGAGCAATCGCATCAGAGTTCATTTTAATCGAACCAAACGTGCCAAATGTGAACACACCCTAAATGTTTAACCTAAAAGTCTCACAGAGAGATCAGGACTACTTGGTTGTCCAAGGCCTGGAGCCTAGCCAAGCCACACTACTGTTGTTTATTTCATAAACAGGACTGTTTACTCACAAAATGTTCATCAGATGGCTTCTGCAAAGAGGTCTGGCCTCAAAACAGTCTCCATGAACTCCTTTGCTGGGGGTCTTGTGGACACTGGGTGGTCCAGAAGACTCAATATTGAGTTTTAAAGTGGTGTTCTTTCATGACTTCAACATACAAGAGCTCTTCATGAGCCTGAGGGCGCATTACATTGGAATTCTGAATGGCTTCTTCTAGGGTTTGCATGACTACTCAGTTTTACCACATACCTGGTTGTCCGGAAAGTTGTGCAAAACTGCCATTTTCCATAACCGACTGACAAAAGATTCTGTCCATCTATCCTGATCTTGTTTTCTGTGATGCTCCACAGAGGAACACCCAAACTCATGCTGGGTAAATGTTTAGCTTTCCAAAACTGTCTGTGTTGTTTTCCCCTGCATGTTCCAGCTGCAGAGGAAATGACAATGCTCTAAAAAAACAACAGCCGGTGCAATTCATAACCTCCGCATCTCTCTGTCTCTCTACAGCTGGTATATCTTGAGCATGGGGTGCTTTCTCAACTGTGAAAGGGTTACTGACCCTGAAATCCAATGCTTAATAATTTAATTAAATAAAAGATGGAGTAACAAATGCTCACACGGGATGGTCAGATGCTTGTTTCAAGAAATCCTTTCAGGCTTTTTGAAGAAAGACTAAGACTATGACTACGACTAAAAGCAGGATTACAGTTTGAGTGAATAAAAGCCAGGATACAATAAGATGGAGATTAGAAGAGTGACTCTAAGTAATGCATGTGTTAACAGGATCTGAGCAAGTCAGCAATCATCGGTCACTCAAAGAACCACAAAAACCCAGTAGCTACGTTTCCACCACCCTATTTTTATACGAATTTTGAAGTATCAACAAATTTCGAAAGAAAATCACTTAATCCGCAAAAACGTTTACATGCTTGCTTGAGGTGGTTTTTGACTTGTGTGAAAAAGGGTTAATGCAAATAATGGGATGGAAACGTGTTTGCTGAGCACTTTGCGTTATGGGATGGCATAACCTGACTTACCAGCAGACCGATCTTGTTGCACAGCATCTGAAATGTTGTTGTGTTCATTCTTAAATGCCCGAACAAAGTCTGGCGGCAAACGACTATGTTTCCAAACAACAAGCATCCACCGCTAAAAGCAATGACCACAATTATTGTTTTTTGTCTGCTTGCTCCGAGGCACAGGTCATTTCTTATATATGCACATTTTTTTATTACATTTTATAAACATACATATTTACATTTTATCAGGAAATTCGATTTTGTTCTCTTTGACTCGTTGGATGGAAATGGTGCTTATTTGCAAAGGTTTTATGCAATATCCCAGTTTTGCGCACAAGTTAAATTCGCAACTTTGGATGGAAACCCAGCTAGTGTGTGTGAGACACAAAAATTCTGGCCAATATTAATAAGTCGACAACTATTTTCACGTCAAAGCCAAGAACCGATAAATCAGTTAAAGTTGCAATGTATTGGAAAGAATGTTTCTGCATTGTGACGTAAAATGGATTACTGGAAAAGAAAAAGAAAAAGTAGGGTGGGGTCTTGGTTCAATCCATTGTTTGTTGATTGGATGTGGGAAGATCTTACTGCGAGCTTACTGTTCATCTCTAGCTTTTAAAGTCCACTTAAAATTGTTCTTCTTTGAAAGTGTATGATGTTTCTGGAAGATAGTGGGGAGGTGGGTTTGACGGGATACAGAATAGGGAATATTGCTTTACGTGTTCTGGCCTTGTGGTTCCTGGATAACAATGGATATTCCATTTCCCTCCCTGAAGACTCCAGCCGGCTACAGAGGCCCAAAGCTCAGCTTAAACTTTGTCATGACTTCATCCCTCCGCTCTCCCACCCTCTATCTCTGCCTCTTTTCTCGCCCCTCTTAGTCCAGACTTTCCCTCTGCACTCTCACAGTTCTCCCTCTCTGTCCCCCTGTGGCGATGGTTCACATGCCGTATGTGTGGCCTCGTGGCCTGACATTTCCTGTCCCTTTCTTCTGTCAACGCAGCCACAGGGTTGGCTGTTGTCATGAAAAACATTACATGGATTTTGAACCCACATAAAGTTTCCTGATTTCAGGGTTTTCAATGTTGCAGTAAGAGGCTTGAGTGTGTCCTCTCTTTTTTGAGTGTCTTTGTCTTTTTGTCCATGCAATGAAAGTCAATAGTGTCCACAACTTGTTCATCGCAAGGACGGAACAGTGAAAACATCATTCAAAATATTTGTTTCAGTTCATTTCGGAAAATATGAACAGATCTTTTTCTTGCCTCAGCTCAAATCCACAATCTCCTATGAAGATCAGTGAAGCAGACAGGGAATCGTTCCCTGGATTTGTCACGATATCACTGTCAGCACCGAATCAGACCTGGCATTCTGTGTCAGATAGCAAATCTGGAAGGAAATGAGACTTTGAGGGGTTGAATGGAGGAATGCGAGTGGCGTGATAGTGGGATGGGTCAAGAGGGAGTTGGATCAGAATCCCATGCGCACCAAAAGTGTCAGTCACTTTGTCTTTTTCCAGGTGTGTTGCTGACATCTTGGATTAAATACAATATTAGAAACACAAGACAATCTGGACAACATATGGATACTGGGATATAAGAATATATGTATCTATATGCATACCAATAGGTTACCGATATATCGGTTATTAGCCGATATCTGAGATTTTTAAAGGTTACACTTTATTTTGATAGTCCACTTTAGAAGATATTAAACGGACAGTCTACTAATACTCTAATGACTGCTAGTTGACATGTAGTTGCAAAGTTACTTACTGTTAGTAGAGTGTGTAAAGTGGACTATCAAAATAATGTTACCTTTTTAAATTGAATCGTATTGGCTGTTTTTGGATATTCACTGTTCATGCTAATATCCCATTTTTAGTGATGCTTAAATTCACTTGTAGCATTTAAAATAACTTCAATTAAATTTAAAATGAATGTAAAAGTTTTTTTTAATCGGTATATTTATGGGTTAGCGGTCATATGACAATAATTATCGGCATACTGATGGGCCAGAATTTTTATATTAAGAGCAAAAACTAAAATATAGTAATGTTGCATTACATTGCACATTCCTGCCAATTTGTAATTTTTTGGGAAAATGTTCACATATTTTGAAATAAAAAAAATGTTCCTACTGTACATTAGATTTTTTTGATGCTTATATTTACTGGTAGCATTTAAAATAACTTTTTAAAATTTACTTTAAAACTAATTTTATTGGCAATTTATTTAGACAAAAGACTACATAATTTAATTATCGGCTTATTAAACAAAAATATAGGAATGTTGCATTATGTTGCATATACTTATTTTATAACATTAATTTTGGCAAAATGTTCACATATTTTAAAATGAATATATTTTTTTCCATACTATACATTACATTATTCTGATTCTTAAATTCACTTGTAGCATTTAAAATAACTTTTTAAAATTCAATTTAAAATGTTACCATTTTATTGCTCATTTAAGTAAAAAAAAATGTAATTATCAGCATATTTATCGGTTATCGGTTATAATGTGACAATAGTTATCGGCTTATTGTATGGACCAGAGTATTATATTAAGAACAAAAACAAAAATAAAGGAATGTTGCATGTTCGTATTACTTTACAACACTATTTTTGGCAAAATGTTCACTTTATTTAAAATTAATAGACTTTTTCATAGTGTACATTAGAATGTTTTTATGCTTAAATTTACTTGCAGAATTTAAATAATTTGTAAAATTTTAATTTAAAATTAATTTATAACTTTTTTTGCCAATTTACTTAGACAAAAGACTATAGAATTGAATTATCGGCACATTTATCTTTATATGACAATTATCGGCTTACTGTATGAGCCAGAATTATTATATTAAAGAAGAAAAACAAAAATATAGAAATGTTGCAGTACGCTGCATATCCTTATCATTTTATAACACTACTTTTTGCACAATGTTCGCATATTTTAAAATGAATCTCTTTTTTTATACTGTATATTAGAATGTTTTCATGCTTAAATTCAATTGTAGCATTTTTCAAATTACTTTCAAATTTAATTTAAAATTAATTTAAAACTTTTTTACACCATTTTATTCCTAATTTATTTAAAAAAGACTATAGAATTTAATCATCTGCATAATTATCGGTTATCTGTCATTTATATGAAAATAATTATCGGTTTATTGTATGGGCCAGAATTATTATATTAAGAACAAAAACAAAAATTTTGGAATGTTGCATTAAGTTGCATATTCTTGTTTTATAACACTTTTTTTGACAAAATGTTTGCATATTTTAAAATGAATATCTTTTTTCATAACGTACATTAAAATGTTTTGATGCTTAAATTTACTTGCAGAATTCAAAATAACTTTTTAAAATTTTAATTAAAAATTAATTTATACTATTTTATTGCTAATTTACTTAGACAAAAGACTATAGAATTGAATTATCTGCATATTTATCGGTTAGCGGTCTTTTTATGATAATTATCGGCTTATTCAATGGGCCAGAATTATTAGAACAAAAACTAAAATATAGGAATGTTGCATTACGTTGCATATCCTTATCATTTTATAACACTACTTTTTGTAAAATATTCGCATATTTTAAAATGAATATATATATATATAATTTTTTTTTTTTTTTTTTTTTTTTACTGTATATTGGAATGTTTTGATGCCTAAATTCAATTGTAGCTTTTAAAATCACTTTTTAATTTTAGTTAATGCTATTTTTTTTTTTTTACCATTCTATTGGTATTTTAGTCAAAAGGCTATAGAATTTTTTTTTGCCATATTTATCGGTTAGCAGTCATAAGCATCGGCTTATTGCACGGCCCATAATTATAATATTAAGAACAAAAACAAAAATATAGGAATGTCGCATTACATTGCATATTCTTATAATTTTATAACACAATTTTTTACTTTTTCATTTAGTACATTAGAATGTTTTGATGCTTAAATTCACTTGTTACATTTAAAATAACTTTTTGAAATTGATTTTAAAATGAATGTAAACTTTTTTAGCATTGTACTGCGATTTTATTTAGACATAGACTATAGAACAGAATTATCGACATGTTTATCGGTATTACTGTATGGGCCAGAAGTATTATATTAGGAACAAAAACAAAAATATACAAATGTTGCATTACATAAACCTCTAGACATGCCTAAGAGAACTGTATATTGCTACAAGGAAACAGTGATTAACTCCTGCATCACCGTAGTCCTCCAAATGAGCTCCAAGTGAAACCAGACGCACATACGCGTATCCTCGTGGGCCAATCTCTCTTCCTGCCAAATCAGGCTCTGCCACCCTAAATCAAGCAGAATTTGGCCTGATGACACAAAAATAACTTCAGTGTGTTCATAAACCCTTTCTGTACAAAAACTGATGTTTTTCTTTGATTGTTGCAAGCATGTCGCATCTACATCACTGCAGAAGAATGCCCTGAGTCCCGGCCCGTGGGCCCAGGCCCAGCCCAAATCCATTTGGTTCAGTTTATCATGGAGCCTGACTCCACATTACTCAATCTGTCTCACACAAACATCATTAGTCTACAAACTCTAGGGGCTACGGCCCGCCAAGACACACATGGTCACACAGACACACATCCATATGTTACATGCACACCTGCAAATACAAAGGGATCGGGAGGTTTCCAGTTGTTTAACTTTAAATTAAAGCTAGATTGATCAAATTGCTGAAGGACAGCAGTGACTCAATGAAGGGAATGTTACATAACAGTATTTACACTCAATGCATCAAGCATAACTTTTACCATCAGTCACATGACATCTCAAGTTAGGATCTGTCCAGTTACGAACCATGGTTTGATACGATTTGCAAACAAAGAACAACCTAAAATGATTGCTTTATATCTTGAAGCAAAAATAAGGCAATATTTATGACGCTTAAAGTAGTGTTGAAAATATCATGGCTCTACAGAGATGTACTACTAAATAACTTATGATTTATAGCTTTTAGTGACGGTGTCAATTTCAGATCCCAGTTTAAAAAGCAAAAGTAATAACGTAAAGTAATTTACTCCAAGTGCTGAAACCACAGGCAACTGGATACTGTATGACCTTTGGCGAAATGCAAAATTTCTCTTGAAGTGTAGCTTTGAAATCTCTTGGGACGGTCGTCAGGAATTTTAGCAATGGGGAAAGCGGCACTCTCTTTAGTTTATTGACTCTTTAATGACATCTGTGCACATATCTGAGTAGCTCTGGGGATTCTGGGATGTGTGGGCAGGGCTTGTGAAGTTGAGTGATTGCATCTTTTCACACTGTAAACGGGATAAATGAATGATTTACGTTTCGCCTGAGGACTCGAAGAGCGGGCTCTTCCGCTTTACCGGTGTTTGACATGGTTGTCGTCATATAGGGCAAAACTTGTTCATAATTATACATCTTCACGAGGGTTCACACACTTGCATGTGTTTTCATTTTTCAGCTGAAACTTAGGATAGCACATTTTTTTTATTCACTGCGACAAGACAAACAACAATGTGTGAACACAGCAATTTGGCATTTTGTTTTCTTCAAGTAATCAAGTCTCAAGTATCTCAACATGTTTCTACTTCAACACCAACATAACTTAAAAACACTACATAAATGAAACAAGTGTCAATCTGGAAACAGTAAATACTACATGACAACAGAAAAAAGAAAGGTTCTTTTCAAAGCCGAGTTTTGGAGTCCTAACCACTGAATAGATTTGACAGAAATAGGTATCTATGATGGCCCTAATATATCCAAAAGCAAAAAATATGCCTGTATGTCACCTGAGTTTGGGGCAAGACTACCCACTTTCAGCACTATTGCAAAAGAATTCCTATTTTACCATATTTGATTGAATTAAAGAAGACCATACAACTCTAAAGAATGAAAAGAAACATCTTTCAATTGAATTGTCCTTGCAGGTTGCATGCAAAAACAAACAGCACAAGCAGTGTAGTCTGAATACCTAAACAAATGACTCTTAAGAACTGCTTCTTTTTTAGTGACTCAAAAACCTACAGCACAAGCAGTGTAGTACAAAATCTCAAAAAGAATGATTTTTATGAACCGGTTCTTTTATTGACTCAAAAACATACTAAATGAGCAGTGTAGTCCAAAATCTCAAAACAAATGACTATTATTAACTGGTTCATTTTTTTGGTTTTAAAAACATACAGCACAAGCAGTGTAGTCTGAATCTATAAACAAATGACTCCTATGAACCAGTTACAGTGCCTTACGAAATTATTCATACCCCTTCATTTTTTTGACATTTTGTTATGTTGCTGCCTTATGTTAAACTACTTTAAATTACTTTTTTCCCACACCAATCTACACTCCCTACTTCATAATGGCAAAGCAAACTGTTTTTTAACATTTGTGCAAATTTAAAAAAAAAAAAAAAAAAAATGAAAAGATCCCGTTGCATAAGTATTCATACCCTTTTCTGGGACACTCAAAATTTAGCTCAGGGCCATTCATATTGCTTCTAGATGTTACTACACTTACACACGAGTGGAGCTAAACTGTGGCAAATTCATTTGAATGAGTATGATTTAGAAAGACACACACCTCTCAGAAAAGGTCTAACAGCTGAAAATGCATATCAGAGCAAAAACCAAAATAACTGCCTGTAGAGCTCAGTGACAGACTTGTGTTAAGGCAATGATCTAGGGAAGAGTTCAGAAAAAAATCTGCTGCATTGAAGGTTGACAGAAGCATTATCCATGATGGAAGACGATTGGAACAACTAGGACTCTAGAAAATGTCTGCCAGCCCCCATCCAAGCTGACAGAGCTTGAGAGGTGAAAAGGTGAGGCAAAGAATGGCAGATAATTGCCAAATGCAGATGTGCAAAGCTTGTCACATCATACCCAAAAAGACTTGAGGCTGTAAAGGTGCTTCAACTATGTACTGAGTTAAGGGTATGAATACTTATGCAGTGTACTTATTTCATGTTTTATTTTTAATAAATTGGTAAAATTTGCAAATCTTTTTTTTGCTTTGTCATTATTATGGTGTATGGAGTGTAAATTGATGTGGGGGAAAACTAATTTAATGCAGTTTAACATAATGCTGCAACAAAACAAAATGTGACAAAAAATAAAGGGGTATGAATACTTTTCCAAGGCACTGTATTTTCATGGACTCAAAAACATACAGCACAAGCAATGTCATCTGAATCCCTAAACAAATGATTCCTATGAAACACTTCTTTTTTTAGTGACTTAAATTGCATACAGAATAACCAGAGTAGTTCAAATCGCAAAACAAATGACTCTTATGAACCAGTTCTTTTTAGTGACTTAAAAAAACATATTGAACGAGCTGTGTAATCCAAAATCTTAAAACAAATGACTCTTTTGAACTGCCTCTTGGTTTTGGACTCAAAAACACACAGCACAAGCAGTGACATCTGAATCCCTAAACAAATGACTCTTATGAACCAGCTCTTTTTGCAAACTCAAAAACATGCAGCACAAGCAGAGTAGTCTGATCCCAAAACAAATTACTCTTATGAACCGGTTCTTTTTAGTGACTTATAAACTTTGTGAACAAGCAGTTTTGTCCAAAATCCCAAATCAAATGACTCTCATGTAACAGCTCTTATTAGTGACTCAAAATGCATAGAGCACAGCCAGTGTAGTCTGAATCCAAAAGCTAATGACTCTTATGAACCGGTTCTTTTTAGTGACTTAAAAGATCCTGAATGAGCAATGTAGTCAAAAATCCCAAAACAAATGACTCTTATGAACCGATTCTTTTTCTTTAAACTCAAAAACATACAGCACAATAAGTGTAGTCGAAATTCCCAAAACAAATCACTCTTACTAATTGTACTTTAATGAATAGTTCAAAAAGATGATTTACTTGAATAAAACAGTGCCCTGTATAATTTACTTTAGCAAAGAGAGAATTTGTCTCCATCTCAAACACAGGGCATGAAGTTTATACAGAGGGCAGCAGCAATCATGTGGACTGGTGTGGTTTTCACAGTATTTCATCTATGAACGGGAAGCATTCATCTGGAAACACAGAGCATAATGGGCCAAAGGGCCTGCGAGCAACCTGCTTTTATGCCCACTTAAGATCACATCGGTAAACAGAAACATATGAAAGACAAACACGCCTGCTGACTGCTGTACTCAAATCCTCGCATGCTGCCCTTCAGGCAGTGTTTGGAGAAGTGAGATGACACGGCAGGGCCTTGTTTCAGCATCAGTTTCAACACCCTTTTGCACCTTTTTTGCTAAGCAATACACAAACACAAAAAGTCAGCCCTCAGGCAAAATGGCTCTTTTTGCTATTAAACTGAAGCATATTGTCGACACCCTGACCTCTGACCTGCACAAAGATCTATCTGTCAAGGTTTTTCCATGCGGACCGCTTAGGAAAAGACTGCTTTGCTGAAGCAAGTTCATCTGACTTTGATTCAGAGTTGGAATCGGGCCTAGAGTTGCTGCCTTGTCCGCTAATGATTTATTTATTTGACCGACTGCAAGATGACAGCTCTGAGAATTTAGTTTGAATTCAACAATAATATACAAACTCACCTCCACAGTCGAGGTTCAGGAGCTCACATGCAAACTCGTTCTTAAGGGACAGTTAGCTCAAAATGAAATTTTGACTCTCTAATGGAACATGGTGATGGGGAAAAAATGAGACTGCAGGAAAAAATTCCAGTGTTTTTGCATTCTCATAAAACTTTTTTGTTAACCTGACAATCATTGGAGATGGAAATACGAGGGTTTTACGGCTGGGGGAAAACAATATGATTGCAAACTTGCAAAAAAAAAAAAAAAGAAGCATAATATTTGCAAGCAAACACGTTCCCTGGAGAAACTTGGTCAACTTTTTGGGAGAACACAAAAGTATTGCAAACAAATGCAAATTTCTAACGGGAATCCAAAAGTTTTGCAAACAAATGCAAATTTCTAGGGGGAATCCAAAAGTTTGCAAACAAATGCAAATATATAGGGGTAATCCAAAAGTTTTGCAAGCGAATACAAATTTCCAAGAGGAATCAAAAAGTTTTGTGAACAAATGCAAATTTCTACAAATTCCCCCTAGAAGCTTGCATTTGTTTGCAAAAATTTTACAAGAAATCTCAAATTTGCAGGGGGAATCCAAAAGTTTTGTAAACATATGCACATTTCATTGGGGAATCCAACATTTTTACAAGAAATTGCAAATTTGCAGGGGGAATCCAAAAGTTTTGCAAACAAATGCACACTTCTTTGGGGAATCCAAAAATTTGCAAGCGAAGCAAATTTATACGGGTAATCTGAAACTTTTGCAAGCAAATGGATGCAAATTTTTAGGGGAAATCCAAAAGTTTTACAAATTAATACACATTTCATTGGGGAATTCAAAAGTTTTGCAAACAAATGTAAATTTCTAGGAGGAAACCAAAAGTTTTGCAAATCAATGCAAATTTCATTTGGGAATCCAAAAGCTTTGCAAACAAATGCACATTTAATTGGGGAAAATTTGACAAGAAATTGCAAATTTGCAAGGGGAATCCAAAGGTTTTCCAAACAAATGCAAATTTCTAGGCAGAATCCAAAAGTTCGCAGATGAATGCAAATTTCTAGGGAGAATCCAAAAGTTTGAAAACAAATGCAAATTTCTAAGCAGAATCCAAAATTTTTGCAAACAAATGCAAATTTCTAGGCAGAATCCAAAAATTTGCAAGCGAATGCAAATTTTTAGGCAGAATCCAAAAGTTTTGCAAGCAAATGCAAATTTATACGGGGGAATCTAAAAGTTTTGCAAACTAATGCAAATTTCTAGGGGGAATCCAAAAATATTGCAAACAGAAGCAAATTTCTACAGGGAAACTAAAAGTTTTGCGAACAAATGCAGATTTTTAGGCAGAATCCAAAAGTTTTGCAAGCAAATGCAAATTTCTAGGAGGAATCCAAAAGATTTGCAAACGAATGTAAATTTCTAGGGGGAATCCAAAAGTATTGCAAACGAATGTAAATTAATCGGGAGAATCCAAAAGTTTTGAAAGCAAATGCACATTTCTTGGGCAAATACAAAAGGTTTGCAAATGAATCCATATTTCTAGGGGGAATCCACAAGTTTTGCAAGCAAATGCAAATTTCTAGGCAGAATCCAAAAGTTCGCAGATGAATGCAAATTTCTAGGGAGAATCCAAAAGTTTGAAAACAAATGCAAATTTCTAAGCAGAATCCAAAATTTTTGCAAACAAATGCAAATTTCTAGGCAGAATCCAAAAATTTGCAAGCGAATGCAAATTTTTAGGCAGAATCCAAAAGTTTTGCAAGCAAATGCAAATTTATACGGGGGAATCTAAAAGTTTTGCAAACTAATGCAAATTTCTAGGGGGAATCCAAAAATATTGCAAACAGAAGCAAATTTCTACAGGGAAACTAAAAGTTTTGCGAACAAATGCAGATTTTTAGGCAGAATCCAAAAGTTTTGCAAGCAAATGCAAATTTCTAGGAGGAATCCAAAAGATTTGCAAACGAATGTAAATTTCTAGGGGGAATCCAAAAGTATTGCAAACGAATGTAAATTAATCGGGAGAATCCAAAAGTTTTGAAAGCAAATGCACATTTCTTGGGCAAATACAAAAGGTTTGCAAATGAATCCATATTTCTAGGGGGAATCCACAAGTTTTGCAAGCAAATGCAAATTTCTAGGCAGAATCCAAAAGTTCGCAGATGAATGCAAATTTCTAGGGAGAATCCAAAAGTTTGAAAACAAATGCAAATTTCTAGGCAGAATCCCAAAATTTGCAAGCGAATGCAAATTTTTAGGCAGAATCCAAAAGTTTTGCAAGCAAATGCAAATTTATACGGGGGAATCTAAAAGTTTTGCAAACTAATGCAAATTTCTAGGGGGAATCCAAAAATATTGCAAACAGAAGCAAATTTCTACAGGGAAACTAAAAGTTTTGCGAACAAATGCAGATTTTTAGGCAGAATCCAAAAGTTTTGCAAGCAAATGCAAATTTCTAGGAGGAATCCAAAAGATTTGCAAACGAATGTAAATTTCTAGGGGGAATCCAAAAGTATTGCAAACGAATGTAAATTAATCGGGAGAATCCAAAAGTTTTGAAAGCAAATGCACATTTCTTGGGCAAATACAAAAGGTTTGCAAATGAATCCATATTTCTAGGGGGAATCCACAAGTTTTGCAAGCAAATGCAAATTTCTAGGCAGAATCCAAAAGTTCGCAGATGAATGCAAATTTCTAGGGAGAATCCAAAAGTTTGAAAACAAATGCAAATTTCTAGGCAGAATCCAAAAATTTGCAAGCGAATGCAAATTTTTAGGCAGAATCCAAAAGTTTTGCAAGCAAATGCAAATTTATACGGGGGAATCTAAAAGTTTTGCAAACAGAAGCAAATTTCTACAGGGAAACTAAAAGTTTTGCGAACAAATGCAGATTTTTAGGCAGAATCCAAAAGGTTTGCAAATGAATCCATATTTCTAGGGGGAATCCACAAGTTTTGCAAGCAAATGCAAATTTCTAGGCAGAATCCAAAAGTTCGCAGATGAATGCAAATTTCTAGGGAGAATCCAAAAGTTTGAAAACAAATGCAAATTTCTAGGCAGAATCCAAAAATTTGCAAGCGAATGCAAATTTTTAGGCAGAATCCAAAAGTTTTGCAAGCAAATGCAAATTTATACGGGGGAATCTAAAAGTTTTGCAAACAGAAGCAAATTTCTACAGGGAAACTAAAAGTTTTGCGAACAAATGCAGATTTTTAGGCAGAATCCAAAAGGTTTGCAAATGAATCCATATTTCTAGGGGGAATCCACAAGTTTTGCAAGCAAATGCAAATTTACAGGAGGAATCCAAAAGTTTTGCAAACAGATACAAATTTCTAGGGGGAATCCAAAAGTTTTGTAAAGAAAATGCAGATTTTTCTGGGAAATGCTAAATATTTGCAAGCAAATGCAGATTTCTTTGGGGAATCTAAAAAATTTTTTTTGGAAAAAAACACAAATGCAAAAGTTTTGCAACACATGCAAATTTCTGTTAGGAATGTAAAAGTTTTTAACAAATTTAAATCACTTGAGGAAAGTTTTGCAAGCCAATTCAAAAACACTGAAATCCATTTTTCCAACCACTCCATAGGTTTGGAACAACATTAAGGTGACAAAAGAAATGTTTGCATGAGTTATCCCTTTATTTCTTCAACAAACTGGTTAAAAAATGCAGACTTATCAGGACAGTGGCGCTTGGCAAGGCGACTCTGCATTGCAGCTCTGGTCCAACTTAAATGCAAAGGAATGCACCTCGAAAATGCAGAGGAGATAACAACACACTAACCTCAGCAGAGAAGAAAAATCACAAGAGAAAAAAATTCACCTGCTTGCGTTCCAGAACTTCCTGTTCTCAGAGTCTGGTGTCTAATCACACTTCTCAAACTCTCAATGTGCAAATTTCCAGCGTTCCTGCATGGGCTCTCCAGTCTCCACAGGAGAAGATCATACTACTGTACTTATCTTCACAGTTAGGAGTGGCTGATAGAGAGAGGAAGAAACAGAAAGAGAGAAAGAGACGCACACACATAAGGGAGGGGTCTCTGATTAAAATTCTCCCGGCACATTGTAGAAGGCCGTCGCAGCAATAAAGCCCAGCCGGCTGGCTTTTGTTCAAGTCTTTTTTTCACTCTGATTCTGCCTCTTTTTGGTCTTTCTGGCAGTGCTTTCTGGAACTGAAGGGAGGTGCAGGGAGGCGAGAGGTGCAAGAAAAAAGCTAACCCCCTCTTCTCCTTTTCCCCCCTTTGCACTCTTGTCTTCTCACTTTCTTCAGATGTGGTATTCATTGGTCTCTGAAGGGTTACCCGGTCCGAACAATGCCCAGCATCAGACCGCAACAAAGCCAAAGCAGCTTTCAAAAGGTCTTACAAGCTAACGTGGCCTTCAAAGCTGAAAGACTGCCAAGAGTTTCCTTTGTAGATCCACAATCAGAAATGGAGAGCTAGCATGGACGGAGATAAACCCAAATCTGTATCTAATCCAAAACTGTGAGAAGTCAGCATTTTAATTTTATGAAATATTCAACTGTAGGCCACCCATAATAATACTATCTATACTGATGGACCAATATATTGTCTATGTCCATATCTGATATCTGCAATTTTTCTCAAAGATTTTTCATTTTTTAGCTTCCAGGCAGGTCCACATTGCTCATGATCAGAAATCTTCTCATATTTAGAAACGTTGATTGGCATTTGAAGAAAAATTTTGGGGGAACGAGGGATGAAGAAAGAATGAGAGCTGCGGTTCAATAAACCCACTCTTGCATTCTCCATAAATTCACCTTCATTAAATTCAAACTCAACACGTTTCTCTCAAAGGGTTCACATGCTAGAGTTGGTTTGGTGAGAGCTGACACCAAGAGTGCCACAAACTTTATGACTCCAGTGTCGCTGGTGATCGTAAAGGAGCTCTTGACAGTTACTGCTGGGCTAGTTTCTCCTGCAACATTTTTGAAAGAAAGTTCAAAATGTTTCCAGAACAAGACGTGGGACTCCCAATTGGTCGTATCATCTTAATGTGTTTTTAGTATTGTTGAAGGATTGTCCAAGGGTCAATTTGTTAACTAAAGAAGCACAAAGAGACACAGTGAGAGTGACACTGAATTAGCATCTGAATAGCTTCGCCTATAGAGCGTTTACTTACTATTCTGCTGAGTAAGTCATCAGTAAAAGTGCGTCTAGTTTGTCTCAAAAGCTCCCGTTGGAGTCTCCAAAGCAAGTGTTGTAAAAGTAAACAAAATGTTAGAAATTGGCCAGCCTAATTCTTGCAAAGCATCCACGTAGAGCTCATTCCTACCCATCCTGCGGTTTCTGATGTCTTTTTAATTGCTGAGTGAACTGCCGAGCTCTTCTAGGGAGTGCTGACCAAAGGAGACAGTGAAGAACAACAGTTATGGGAGGATAAAGTATGGCTGTGTACTGTTTACCACTGAAAATCCAAATGAAAGCCCTCAGCTGGGCCTCTGCAAGTGTGGGTCTCTCAGGGGACGTTAAAAATCAATATGCAACCAATTATTCATGTAGGAGGGAAAGCCTCCCGCAGTCCAAAAGCTGACAAGAAGCTGGAAGCTGCAAGCCACATTCTGCTAATGTATAGCTGAGAGTTACGCAACAGAAATTCTGCATTTTCTGAGGAGTCAAGGCTTTGGAATCAGAGTCACTGAGGGCAAGTTCCAGAACCTTCTGCAACCAAGCAAACTAAAAGGCAAAACAATGTAAAAATATTAAAACACCACATACCTGCCTATACTGACTAGATGCATAGATATTGGTGTTAAGAAATGCACAAATACAATGATGTGTGGGGCCCCAAAGGCCTTTTGGTGGCCCCTAACATATATACCAGAATATCACATACATATGGAGGTGGGCTCTTCTGATTTAGATAAGAGCACAGAATCAAAATGACAAGCCCCAGAGGCCCTTGAAGGTGGACTCTTGATTTGGGGCAGGAGTACAAAATCCAAATGTGGGGCCCCTGCCATATCATTTCACAATATACCACAGACATATGGTGGTGGGCTCTTTTGATTTGAAGCAGGGTACAGAACCTAAATGTTGAGCCTCAGAGGCCTTTGGGGACCCTACCATATTTTTGTACCAAAATATTACATATATATGGAGGTGGGCTCTTCTGACTTAGATAAGAGCGCAGAACCATGATTTGGAGCCCCAAAAGCCCTTGAGGGCCCCTACCATATTTTTACACCAGAATATCACGGACATATGAAGGTTGGTTCTTCTGAAGCCCTTGGAATCCAAAATCATATTTTTACACCAAAAAAACTTAGATATTTGAAGGTGGACACTTGATTTCGGGCAGAGTACAGAATCCAAATGTGGGGCCCCTGCCATATCATGTCACCAGTATACCACAGATATATGTTGGTGGGCTCTTTTGATTTGTAGACGAGTACAGAACCTAAATGTAGCGTCTCACAGACCCTTGGGGGACCCTTCCATTTTCGTACCAGAATATCATGTATATATGAAAGTTGGCTCTTCTGTTTTAGATAAGAGCATAGAACCAAAATGTGAAAGCCCCAGAGGCCCTTGGGGCCCCTACCATATTTTTGCACCAGAATAGCACAGACATATGAAGGTGGGCTCTTGATTTGGGGCAGAGCCCCTTTGGGGGGACCCTACCATTTTCGTACCAGAATATCATGTATATATGAAAGTTGGCTCTTCTGATTTAGATAAGTGCACAGAACCAACACATGAAAGCCCCAGAGGCCTTTGTGGGCCCCTACCATATTTTTGCACCAGAATAGCACAGACATATGAAAGTGGGCTCTTGATTTGGGGCACAGTACAGAATCCAAATGTGGGGCCCTTGCCATATCATTTCACAATATACTACAGACATATGGTGGTGGGCTCTTTTAATTTGAAGCAGGGAAGAGCCTAAATGTAGACCCTTAGAGGCCTTTGGGGACCCTACCATATTTCTATACCAAAATATTACATTTGTATGGAGGTGGGCTCTTCGGACTTAAATAAGAGCACAGAACTAAAATGTGAAAGCCCCAGAGGCCTTGGGGCACCTACTATATTTTTGCACCAGAATATCACAGACATATGAAGGTTGGTTCTTCTGATGTGGGCAGAAAACAAAATCTAAAAGTAGGCTCCAGAAAACCTTAGATATTTGAAAATGGACACTTGATTTAAGGTAAGGTACAGAATCCAAATGTGGGGCCCCTGCCATATTATTTCACCAGAATAGCACAGACATATAAAGGTTGACTCTTGAGTTGTAGAAAGGCACAAGTAAGGAGAAGGCTACAAAACATTTCAAAGACTTTAGCTATCCCTCGGAGTACTGTTATGAGCATCATAAGAAGTGGAAAGCATATGGCAGCACCAGCACATTGCCTAAATCAGGCCGGCCACCCAAAGTGGATGACAGAGCCAGGAGGACATTGATAAGAGAAGCTACCAGGAGGCCCAAGAGTAACTGAGTGGGTCTGGTCAATATGTGCATGTGACAACTATCTCCCAAGTTGGTTTGATGGCAGGGTGGCACAAAATAAGCCTTTCCTAAAAAAAAAAAAAAAAGCGTCACACTCAGTCTTGTTTGCGCTATGCAAAAACACATTTGGAAGGACGGTTTTGAAGTTGGGAAAGAAAACGAGATGGGAGTTTTTCGACATGCCCTAACTGTACTGAACCATTGCAGAGACGAGACAAGACGAGCATTTGAGGTTAAAAAGTATATAAATTGTCAATTTGTTTAGAAAATAACTGATCATTTTGCTAGTTAAGACCCTTCTTTAGATAACATAACCAATTACTTTACTATATTATATTTTTTTTGTCATGATTTGAGCTAAAAAAAGCTAAATCTATGACATTTTTTCGTCAGATTTTGTGGCTGCTTAGGGCGTCACCAAGATGGTCACCGCATGAATTTACTTGCCATAAAGATATTTTTTGCCTCGAAAAACCCACTTAAATGTGCATCTCCAAAATATTACACATTTGCAGTTGCAACTCCACTCTCAACTCCCTTCCTCAAAAGAGTTGACACTGTTTCACAAAGGTCAACATCCAGATGCGTGTATGAAAAAAATTAGCCAGGAATAAGCAGCTCAGCAGAGCTTAAATAACACTATAGGGGGAAGTAAAATCTGTTTACATGAGTAATGGCCAGACTTAAACTCTTCTCCATGGGGACGAATAATAATTGAAAAACATTCACACATTATACATTGCAGCCATGCAACCAAATTTAACAGTTAGCTAATAGCACGTTGCATGTCTACTGGAATATCTGAAAGTCAATTGCCAAACAACTGATAGAAATAGTCCACTATGTGGACTTAATTTCATAAAATTTACAATTAATTTGCGACCTATGGCTCTCTCTCGCTCTCTTTCCTAAATGCCATTATTAATTATAAAATATAGTTTTTCTGACATATTGACTGGCCAGCTTATTAATGAGCTGTGAATGCCATATGAAAAGCAATCAGGCACTGTGCATGCATGACCTATAGTGTACACTTAAATACAAATGGTGAGAAATCACAGACTGGCTGCCAACCAACTAACGCACATTTGCTCCAATCTAGATAGCATAGAGAACAGACAGTGCTAATTAAGTTCAAGGGACGTTACATTTTACCCAATTAGAGTTTAATTAATACTACCAAATGGTTTACTATATACTCAAGTATTATAGCAATGATCAGGGTCTTGCAAAATACCACATGAGACAAAAAGACTGGATTTGGGCACTATTCAACTGCACTGACATTGATTAAACATTAAGAATTTGCAGCTGTACCTCACCACACAGACCGAAAAATGCTGTTCATCACCAAACTTAGCTTTAAGTATGTTCAGGATTCAAGCTACATTAAAAATGATGGCTTACAGGCATTAAAAAGAAACACTGGGCTTTAAAAATGCACAACTGTGATGTCGCCTATGCTTAATTTCCCTAGAAATGGTTACGAGACCTCTGTTATTGGCAAGGAAAGTTCGAGTTTTTGAAATAGAATCATATTTACAAGCCTTTTCCTGTTTCTGTGCCAGATTTAGGGTTGATGTTAGATAAACAGTATTTTTGGATGGGGCTGATACGTCTGAATCACTGAGGGTGATGAAAGGGGCTGGAACCCCTCGGTGGTCATTCACGCTTCCTGTGCCAAGACACGGATGATGAAAGAAAAAACACTTTGAGATCTGAGGTGATTAATGTGCCTCCCTGTGACTCGGGAAGGACGTTGCAAAACACTCAAAGTATAATTTTATTAAAGGAACACTCCACTTTTTTTGGAAATGGGCTCATTCTCCAACTCCCCCCCCCCCCCCGAGTTAATAAGTTGATTTTTACCGTTTTGAAATCCATTCAGCCGTTCTCCTATTCTGGCGATATCACTATCACTTATTAGCATAGCTTAGCATAGATCATTGAATCCTATTAGACCAATAGCATCGCGTTCAAAAATGACCAACAAGTTTCCATATTTGTTGTATTTAAAACTTGACTCTTCTGTAGTTATTTCGTGTACTAAGACCGGTGGAAATGCAAAGCTGCGAGTTTCTAGGCTGATAAGATTAGGAACTACACTTCCATTCCGGCGTAATAGTCAAGGAAGTTTGCTGCCGTAATATGGCCGAAGCAGGCGGAGTATTATCAGAAATGAGTTCCCAGATAGTTTAGCATTTGCACATGTGCTGCGTGGTATTACTGCTCCTGCTTCGGCCATATTACGGCAGCAAACTTCCTTGACTATTACACCGGAATGGGAGTGTAGTTCCTAATCTTATCAGCCTAGAAAATTGAAGCTTTGCATTTCCACCGGTCTTAGTACATGATATAACTACAGAAGAGTCAAGTTTTAAATAGGACAAATATCGAAACTCATTGGTCATTTTTGAACGTGATGCTATTGGTCTAATAGGATTCAATGATCTATGCTAAGCTATGCTAAAAGTGATATCGCCAGAACAGGAGAACGACTGAATGGATTTAAAAATGGTAAAAATCAACTTATTAACTCGGGGGGAGTTGGAGAATGAGCCTATTTCCAAAAAAGTGGAGTGTTCCTTTAACACAGTGTTATTCCACAATCTTTAGTGCTCAGAGGAAAGGAATTCAGAATGTGAAACTAAAAAATTGGAATTGGGAAATTCTTCAGGTGACTTCTGGACTTAATGCCATTTCTGAGCTGGGTCAAACAAGGCGACAGACGTCGCTTCAGGGCAAATCCATTACGGTGAGAGTAATTTACCACGGTTTTATATCAAAGAGCCTCTGGGGTCTTGACGGGCTGGGAGCAGGTTGCTTTGACCTTCCTCTGGCAACCTCAAACAATCAAGAAAGTGTCTGAGAAAGAGAGAGAACCAATAAAACAGTCCTTTGAGCATTTCTCTGCCCTGGTTGCCCGGCCAGGGAAGCCAAATGCATCACTGCACACTAGTTCAACCCAGCACAATGTGCCTGTTGATGGGGACACACAGCGTATCAGATCAGGCTGGGAGGAGACAGTGTGAGACGTACCCAAATGTAACTGAGAAAAACACGAAAAAGAATACAGTAGGTCATATCAACTGCTAAAGGGAAAAGTTCATTAGAACTTAAACTTTCATGGAACGAATATTATTGTCAATGTTCTGACGTCATGTCATACAGTTAATGTTTTCATGATCGATCGCTGCTATCATTTCAGTGCTCGGACAAACACAATCTTACTGGTTTTTCCACAAATCTCTTCCAGTAAGTGCACAACAACCTTTGGTTTACTGCCATGAGGGCTCTTTGAAGTTGCCTTTGGTAAACACAGACACAGACGCAAACATACATGCAATTACATGCAACAGGGCAACGGTGCGGTGCAGTACCGTGATCCATCACGCTTAGCTCGGCTGCTGCCAGTGAGAAAAACACCCAGCTGGATAATCACACACATACATACACACAATAATCCCACCCTCAATACTGAGTGTCTGTGTTTTAACTGTGTTTTCGGCATTCTGCAGCAGTGAAGTCACTCGACAGACTGTACTGAGTGGGAGTGAGTCCTTTTATGCAGGCAGGCTCTTATTACATTACAAGACCACAGAGCAGGGAAATCAACAGCTTTACAATCTCGTCAGTCCATGTAAGACAAGGGCTCTGCTCCAAATTGCTAGATTGTATAGCTGTCTACATATAGGCAATTGGCGCCTTTGTGCACAAAGTTTACTTCAGTTAGAAACGTACTCTAGGGTATGTGTGCAGTGTGGTCCACAATGTGGCCAAACTATCTGGTGTTGTTTCACAGTTGAAATGAAACTGAAAAACAAAATACTGGAGACAATAATTGATACTTGCATTGTGTGAGGGCATCAAAAGATAAACACAACTAGGGCCGACGCTAGCGATTGTTTTGGTTGTCGAGTAATCGGTTGATTATTCTGACGACTAATCGAATAATCGAGAGGGGATTAAAAGATGGATGCAACTAGGGCTGTCACTGACGATTATTTTGGTAATCAAGTAATTGTACGATTATTCTGGTGAGTAACCAAATAATCGAGAGGATATTGAAAGATAGACAACTAGGGCTGTCACTAATGATTATTTTGGTAATCAAGTAATTGTACGATTATTCTGGTGAGTAATCAAATAATCGAGAGGGGATTAAAAGATAGACACAACTAGGGCTGTCACTAATGATTATTTTGGTTATCAAGTAATCGGTCGATTATTCTGATGACTAATCGAATAATCGAGAGGGGATAAAAAATGGATGCAACTAGGGCTGTCACTGACTATTATTTTGGTAATCGAGTAATTGTACGATTATTCTGGTGAGTAATCAAATAATCGAGAGGGGATTAAAAGATAGACACAACTAGGGCTGTCACTAATGATTATTCTGGTAATCGAGTAATTGGTCAATTATTCTGGTGACGAATCGAATAATCGAGAGGGGATTAAAAGAGACAACTAGGGCTGTCACTGATGATTATTTTGATAATCAAGTAATTGGATAATTATTCTAAAGAGTAATCGAGAGGGGATTAAAAGATAGACAACTAGGGCTGTCACTAATTATTATTTCAGTAATCGAGTAATTGGTCAATTATTCTGATAAGTAATCGAATAATCGAGAGGGGATTAAAATATAGATGCAACTAGGGCTGCCACTGATGATTATTTTGGTAATCGAGTAATCAAATAAATCGAGAAACGATTAAAAGATAGACACAACTAGGGTTGTCACTAACGATTATTTTGGTAATCGAGTAATCGGTCAATTATTTTGATGAATATTCTAGTAAAATTGACTATACTGAGTGGAAGTGAGTCCTTTTATGCAGCCTGGCTCTTGTTACATTACAAGACAACAGTGTAGATAAATCAACAGCTTTACAATCTCATCAGTCCATGTAAGACAAGGGCTCAATTCCAAATTGCTAGATTGTATAGCTGTCTAACTATAGGTGATTGGCACATTTACTCCCAAATTATACTTCAGGTTTATGCATACTCTAGGATATCCGTACAGTGCATTTGACATATATATTGTCATACTTTGGCACTAATTAGTTGGTCCACAAGGTGGCTAAACTATCAGCTTTTGTTTTACAGTTGAATATAAACTGAAAAACAAACTACTGGAGACGCACCAACAATTAATACTTGCATTGTGTGAGGGGATTAAAAAAAATAGACGCAACTACGGCTGTCACTAACGGTTATGTGGGTAATCGAGAAATCGGTCGATTATTCTGAAGATTAAGCAAGTAATTGGATAATTATAATTAATTTGTTTTTTGAGGTAATAAAAACAGTCCTAACCAAACAGTGGCCTTTAAAATGACATCAAATACACATACAACAGAACTGAAGCAATAATAATTAGTTTAAATAAAGTATCAAAAGCAAGTAATCATATGGTTTTATTGAACAAAACTGTAAAAATACATACTGTATTACAAACAATAGTTATCCTTGTTTAACATTAACTAAACATAATTCAAATGTTCACTTTAATATTTGGCTCTTTCTTCATGACAGAAAAACTACAGCCACTGTAATTTCTTGAATATGAGGATATCAAAATGTGTAAACTATTTGAAATCGGAATAAACATACTTAGAAAGATACTAATGCATTCTCCTGTGTTGGCGTAGGTTTATAAATTATTTACCTTATCTGACTTTAGCTAAAACAAAACTGAATTTGCGCACATTGTGTTCTCAGATGAACATTAATAATAAACCCAAACTCACAGCAATAAATAAGAAATGTTTGTGTGGAGCAGCATTTACTGTGAACAGAGCAGTTCTGAGATGCACATAACCTAGACGCATTTAAATAAAGTGCATATATTTATTTAATTGAATCACAGCCTTTGTGAATTCACAATACTACTATGCTTTATTTAAATTTTTAATGCTCTTATTATTTCGTGCAACCTTAGAAAATGATATAATAATGCGTTTCATGGATTCTCGTCTGTGGAATCTGCCACTTTTGGTATTTTGCCATCTACTCAGCAAATATCGTATTCTATTTGAATCGATGAATTTTTACCCTGAAGTGTGTTGCTGCTTACTATGGTTCTTAATTTGTGTAGGTTTTGTAATCTGAAACATAGTATATAAATACGTATTGTATATAATACTGAATCGCAATTGTACAATACAATGGTATTTTGTACAGGCCCCCCAACTCAGAAAACTCTGGGCTTAAAGAAATTTTGACATGACTTTGTGGTCGTGTGTGTTCAACTTGCAAATACAATCTATCCAACTTAACTTGAACACACCATTTAGCTTAGAATTGCTAAGCTATACAAAAACAAAGTCTACTGTATGTGTACATTCAGATAAGGCTCCTAGCTCCACCAAATATCTTAAAATGCGCATTTGCGCTAACAAAAATCTGTGTACATATAAGTTATGAGCCTTCCAAATCCAAAATTATGACTACAAAGGATTTACGCTGTAACTCAACTCAACAAAATGCACAGATACCGCATTAACAGCATGGTAAAATACTCATACCCGTGTCTGTTTAAACTCCCAAACTCCTGCACAAATGACATCATAACGGAGTGGGGGAGTGATATCAGTGTTCTGCGTGTGCACTGAAAATGAGCAAAAGAGACAGAAAAGAAGGGAGGAGAGGGGTTGGGGAGGAAAGTGTAGGCTTGAGGAGCCATGTGGGACATTTTTTGCAGTCCAGCCAGAGAATGAGGCAGCAGAGAATGGCTTTCATTTCTGTTGAGTTCAGTTAAAGGGGTTTGCAGACAGAAAGCAGTGTTTGTTTGTCGTTTAAAGACGCAAAAAAAAAAAAAAAAACCTGTGAAATGCTGGACTGCTGTCGAGACATTATTCACCTTTCATTACCATTAGCAACTGTGCCAGAAGCAGAGAAAGAAAGAGCTTTGGACACTACAAACGATTGCTCACATGCGTCATTGCTTTAGAATCCAAGCAAAACGGTGAACGAATCATCTAAAAGCAGCTCACTAGAGTCCTGTAGTGCTTTTTCGGATCAAAACCCACATCACTCACACTGAACTATGATTTATGGGATTACGATAACAACGCGACCCAAATCCACTTTACCAGTAACCCTGATTAGAGCTGTCGCATTAAGGAGGTTTAGTCAAAAATCACATACAGCAAGTAAAGCGAGACTAAGACCCTCAGCGACAGATTATCACGCCAATATCTAACCGCGTTCCTGATACGGAGTGTGGAAACGATCACAGACGACTTCGCAACCGTAAACAGACCACAAGCCGCCATAAAACAAGAAGTACATTGAAAATGAGTTTTATGCAATGACTTCAGAGTATCCGGAGCAAATAAAAGGAAAAATACTGAATATACAGAAACAAAGGAAAATTCTTTACATATTTTGTGGAGGAAATGGAGGTATTTAGTCAAAATTAGAGACATTTTACATTGCTTTTCATCAATAACATTGGTATGTTTTGAATTGGGGTCTAAAATGTGACTCAGTGTAAATAAAATAAAATAAAAATATAGCTGCAAGCAGCGATTACCAGGGTTCAAGCGCTTTAAGGCATTTAAGCACATATGATAAAAGACATTACATATTATTTATCTATATTTAAGCTTTTAACGACCTAAATCTGATTAAAAAGTATTTTTGGCAAATCTAGGTCTTCCTTAAACTTTGCATGCTTTTTAGAATCACCTGTCGCATGTGCTCCGAAGGTTTCGTGAAGTTTTGCATTTTCGTTTAGGCTTTATAGGCATTTGGGTATATTTGGACATATATTGGTCCCTTTTCTAAACAACCCCATTATAGCTTACCAAAGGGTACATTTTGGCGTCCCTTTGCGACAAAGAGTCGAAAGTTCAACTTTTTTTGTGATAATTATAGATATTCACTCCACAGAGAATTTTCCTGCACTTGTTTGGTTCCAATCGGGTTAAAAACCTAGGATTAGTTCGCAAAAGTAGATTTTAAAAAAAAAGTGTAAAATACCTGAAAATTTCACCAGGGTGACGAACAAATCATAAGCAATAATGAGTGATTTCGCCCTTTTCATCACTGTAGCACCCCTGTTAGGCCAATTGGGGTGAGCCTTGGTCACATTGTAGATGGTGTGAGTACTACCATCCCTCCAAGTTTTAGGATTCTCCGACTTACGGTTTGGTCTGTCTGATCAGTTTTACATGGAGATTGCTGATCTTTGGCCACTCTAACAATTGCAATAGGGTTTCAGCGCTACGCGCTTGAACCACTGATCAAATAAAATACAATACAATAAAAGGGTGTATGATTTTGGCCTGGTAGATGATAAAACAGTTATAAAAACATTTAATATCTCCTCCACTCATATTTGTATGCTCAACACGTACATCACAAATAAACTTTTCATCACTTGTAGTAAGAATGGGGCTACTTTGAATAGAGCGACTTGCACACAGGCTGTTCTGTTTCCCAGCATTCCCTGCCTCTGTCCTCAAACGCCCCTGACTTGCAACATCATTGTAACAAGAGTCCAAGAATCAGAATGACTGATCAAGCAAACAAGAACCTCCTCTGTCTTCCCCAAAGCACAACAAACCCCAAAACAGCACTTAAAATTAAGCTATCGACTCTTAAGCAGAGACTCAAAACCAAAACCTCAAGTCAACTGTCTTCATTTATATTTTATGCCATTAAAGCCTGACAAACCTAACTACTAAATCTACAGGGCTTTAGTTGTGTTTCCCAGACGTCAGAAATCACTCAGGAAGTGTAATCCAACCATTTAAAATGTCGTTTTTGTGGGCTCTCCCCACAGTCCCGTAAAGCACGCAAATGCTCAGAGTCAGGGACGCGCCGTCATCGCTCTCTCTCAGCGGCTGAAGGAACGGGAAGAACTGCAGCGATGTTAAATTAATCACGAGAGCTCAGAACGACTGTGACAGAAAGGCTGTAAACTGCTGGTTTTTGGGTTTGTGGTCATTACAACCGTCAGCGTTTCCCGCTCCAGGATTGTAAAACATCTCGCCAGGTCGTCGTGACTGCATCCATGTCATTTACTCCAAGAAAGGCCTAAATTCCACCTGACCAGCCATCTACACAAGTACAAATAGGTGTATATGACTTTCTTCTTTCAGACGAATACAATTAGAGTTATATTAAAAAATGTCCTGGCTCTTCCAAGCTTTATAATGGCAGGGAATGGGGGGTTGAGATTTTGAAGTCCAATAAAAGTGCTTTCATCCATCCTAAAAAGTACTTCACACAGTCAAAATCTCAACAACCATTATCCTGGAAGAACCAGGACATTTTTTTTTATTTTTATATATATATATCTCTGGTTGTATTCGTCTGAAAGAAGAAAGTCACCTAGGATGGCTTAAGGGTGAGTAAATCATTTGTAATTTCCCAAAAGCATCTCCAGACTCATCCGAAGGTCGTACCCCGAGTGCACATCTCGCTGTGTGCTGAATGGAAAGGTGTTATGAGTCGAGGTTCAACTGAAGGACTCGCTGTGTGAATAAGCTTTATATAGACTTACCTGCTGGGAGCCCACGACCGCACCACCGCCTGTTAACGCTCACGCTGCTGGATCACCTGAAATAAACAAACATAAACACACAACCATCATCCACAGTGATAAACGCTGGAAGAAAGAAAGAAAATCGTCAGCTACCAGTAGATGTCGACTCAGACGGCACAAGCTTATCAAAGCTCTCCAAATAACTAGGTGCACTTCCTCCCTGATCTGACTTTGTTATCTCGTCAAACACTTGGAATGCACACGAAAGCCAAAAGATTAAAAACGTAGACAGTCAACCCCCTCAGTCAATATATGCAAAAATGGTAGGCCAGCCAAAAATCTTAAAAATTCGAACTCCTTCAGATAAACCTCGAGGAATCATGTTTAAAGTGCTTAGTGCTCTTCTTCTGCATGCCACATCTCACCAGGTCAACAAAGTTTGATTAAAAGGGAACAATAACCACATTCTAGAACCAAGGTCACATTTTTGGCTCTTGTAGTTTTTATTAGTTACCTTTTTTCTTAGCACACCACTAACCAATTAGCCTGCTAACTTAAAGGATTAGTTCACTTTCAGAATTAAATTTTTCTGATAATTTACTTACTCCCATGTCAGTCAAGATGTTCATGTCTTTCTTTCTTCAGTCAAAAAGAAATTAATGTTTTTGAGGAAAGCATTCCAGGATTTTTCTCCATATAGTGGACTTCAATGAGGATCAGCACGTTGAAGGTCCAAAATGCAGTTTCAATGCCCCTTCAAAGTGCTCTACACGATTCCAGCCGAGGAATAAGGGTCTAATCTAGCAAAATGATCTGCCATTTTCTAAAATAATAATGATAACAAAAATGTATAGATTTTTTAACCACAAATGCTTGTGTTGCACTAGCTGGGCTTCACAAATTACGTAATGACGTAGGCGGAAGTACCGACCCAGTGATGACAAAGCAAACGTGCAAAGAAAGTCAAAAGTCAGTGGTTCAACTGTTATTTTATTAAGCTACAAAAAAAAAAAGAGAAGAATTGTTGAATAAAGTTATTATTGTTTTCTTTGTGAACAAAGAGTATTCTTGTAGCTTCATAACATTACGGTTGAACCACTAATGTCACATGGACTATTTTATCAATGTCCTCACTACCTTTCTGGGCCTTCAACGTGTCAGTTACATAGCGGTCTACGCAGGGTCAGAAAGCTCTCAGATTTCATCAAAAATATCTTATTTTTTTCACACAGACTCAACTTCATGATTGACCCCATTGAATAAATGACACGTTTTTCATGCTCTGTTCAGAATGTTTAAGAAAAAAATGACCCTATACTCTCCTTCATACTGAGAGACAGTAAGAGCTCAACAGACCTCCATCAAAGAGCTCAGCTGAGGGGAAAAACCCACCAAATTGACCCTGTCTAGAGCCTTCGGGGAGTTCCGCAGCATGTGATAACCATCTTTATCGTCTGTACCAACACATCTGTCTAAACACGGCTAGGTCAACCACACAGTGGTAGTAAATGCAGCGAGTCTGAACGTTATTTCACTCGGGATGTCAGATTATGATAAACTCTATATAAATAAAGGATCCATATAGGAACCATAGAAGGTTAACGGTTTGCAAATAACTTCTCAGCAAGTGCTTCTTAAAAGAACTTGATAGTCTTGATAATCTGAAAAACCTTTTTTCACTATAAAGAACCTTGTGAGTAATGGAACGATTCACTCTGAAAAACAAAAGTTTTTTTTTTACAACAATGCCATAAAAAGAACAATTTTTGGTTCTGAAAAGAACTAACCATAAATTTAAAACCATTTAAAAAAAAATTAAAAACCTTTTTCCACTTTGAAGAACCTTGTGTGCATTAGAAAGATTCCATGGATGTTCATGGTTCTTCATGGAACAGTTACACAGTCAGAAACCAACTGAATCTGAAATTCAAGATTTCAGAAGAACCACAGAAGAACCATTTTTGGTTCAGAAAAGAAGTAACCCTGACTCTAAATCTAAAACCATTTTAAAAGTTTAAAGAAACTTTTTCCACTCTAAAGAACCTTGTGTGCATTAGAAAGACTCCATGGATGTTCATGGATCTTCTTGGGACAGTTACACAGTTAGAAACCAACTAAATCTGAAATCTAAGATTTCAGAAGAACCATTTTTGGTTCAGAAAAAGCTAACCCTAAATCCAAATTTAAAAACAATTTAAGAACCTTTTTCTACTCTAAGAAACCTTGTGTGCATTAGAAAGATTCCATAGATGTTCGTGGTTCTCCATGGAACAGTTTCACAGAAACCAACTGAATCTTAAATTCAAGATTTCAGAAGAACCATTTTTGGTTTGAGAAAAGAACTAACCCTAACTCTAAATTTAAAAACATTTAAAAACAATTTAAGAACCTTTTTCTACTCGAAGAAACCTTGTGTGCATTAGAAAGATTCCATGGATGTTCGTGGTTCTCCATGGAACAGTTCCACAGTTAGAAACCAACAAAATCTGAAATTCAAGATTTCAGAAGAACCATAGAAGAACCATTTTTATGGGTCGGAAAAGAATTAACCCTAACTCTAAATTTAAATCCATTTAAAAAGTTTAACGAACCTTTTTCCACTCTAAAGAATCTTACGTGCATGTGAAAGATTCCATGGATCTTCATGGAACAGTTACACAGTTAGGAACCAACTGAATCTGAAATTCAATGTTCACCAAACTCGAAAAAAAGAGTTTAATCCTGTTATGCTTCATGCAGATAATTCGGTCACGCTCTACTCACCACCCTGATGGAGTTCAGGGTCACTTAGATAACATCAGCACTTACATAATTGTGTCTGGCCTGTGTTGTCCTACAGACAGCTGGTGGCCCCTGAGGCGAGGTCCATCCTGCTTTGCCACTTATGCAAGCATGCTAGCCACATTTCAGTTGCAACCAAAACAATTAGCATCGGTTTTCACACTTCCAAACCATTTTTTGGCTGAAGAACCTATTAAATTTAGTGTTTTACTACAGTGCCATTTGTGAGAAATGGGACGCTTACGCAACACTAGGTTGTTAGAATGATTCTGTCAGACGGCTCTGGAATTCACAGACTGTCATTGCTGTGTTGGTCTCTTTTCATCAACCTAAGTGTTACGGTCCTCATAAGAGGACTGTGCTGAGATTTTGTGGTGTACTTGGGTAGCCCAAACCATCATTACTCTAGTCTCAACCTCGGACGGCACACCCACTCACCGTTCGCTGGACGGAGAAATGGCTGAAATCACCGGTTTCAATCTGCCTTACTGATTAGGGCTCGTCACGATTCTGAACAACATTACTATATTAGTCTGGAAAATGCATGAGGTGTACATGTAAATCTGCCAGTCTGTGGTTGTCAGACATGGTCTGAAGCCAACAGAGTGATCAAAGGGCTGAGAGGAAGTCCACTTTGAACGGCTGACAAAGTATATTTGACAGACTAACGGGCAGATGAGTGTTCAGTAAACCATCTCAATATGTAAGCATCGGTCTTTGCCAGAACAGATGGTGCTCGGGAATCCCTTCAATACGTGATAAAACCCCCTCAGGACCACTGCAGTGGACTGACAAGCCTTAAGAATATGAATACATTCGTGCCAGTGTTTTGTACGGGTATTTTACTTGCCTACTTTTGTTACATAGCGACCAAAGCAATCTTCTCTTCCCCGAACCTGCCTAGCTATGATATGACATAATGGATTGTAATTACAGTCTTAATCACAGAGAAGGAGTATACTTTCTAGACCAATAACAGCAAGTTTTCCTGCTACCTGGAGCTTTAAGTCTTTGGGCAGGAGGTATAACCAAAATCTTAGATGAAAGAATGAATAATTTCATGTCATAATAAGCTGAAAATGTTTGATATTTTACATCTAATACAGTTTATTTTTGTATATAAAAAATATTGTGCATTGTTTGAAAGTCCTATGAATTAAATACCTTGCAAATAAAAGGTATTTCATGTAGTTCATTCCAAATCATAATATGAATCATATTATAATAATTATAAAGTAACAAGTAAACTGGATCCATAATTTCAAAGTATATCAACCTGTATAATATTGTAAAAAGATTACGTAATTTTAATGAAAAACTACGGAGCCCCTAAGGGGACGTGGAGCAAAAAATAAATAAAGATTAGTTTCGCGTGCGCACGTGAAACTATTGCGTGCGCACGTGAAACTATTGCGTGCGCACATGAAACTATCGCGTGCGCACGTGAAACTTTCTCTATAGTTTCACGTGCGCACGCCAAACTATAGAGAAAGTTTCACGTGCGCACGCCATAGTTTCACGTGCGCACGCGATAGTTTCACGTGAGCACGCGAAACTAATCTTTAATTATTTTTTGCTCCACGTCCCCTTAGGGGCTCCGTAAAAAACACATATAATTCTAGTACTTTTTTATTTGGCTGACTTTAAATTACCTTAGCATATAGAGTACAAAAATAATTGAAATAAAAGCATGAAGTACCATATTTGTAGTGACAATCATTATCAAAGTTACATAATGATACTTTTACATTAACAAAATGGCAGTAAAAAATTAGTTGTAGACTAAAAATTACTGTAAATTACCTTACCATATATAGTACAGTAAAAATACAATATTTTGTAACAAAATTATATTGGTTTTGGAAGTAAAAGCATAAATTATCATGTAACTTAAAGTGAAAATCATTATAAAAATGCATAATCAGATTTTTACATTATAAATGGTGTTAAAACAAGTGTCTTTTGTTTGTACAAAATATGAAAATGACCTTATGTATGATGAAATATGTTATCAGAAGTTCCTGCATGCTTTAGTTTAATTGTATATGATCAAATGTGTTTTGTTTTATGTTGTTTGGTTAATGTTTGCCAGTTTTAGTGTTGGTGTTTGTGAACTTTGATTTATCATGGGGACTGTACAAAATGTTTGTATTTTTATGCATTTATTATTTTATTTGATATTTTTACAGACATAACCAGTGAAAAATAACATTAAATTTAGGGGTTAACCTATTTTTCAGTAGACCGATAACCGATATTTTGAACCAATATACATGTCTGGTGTAAAAATGACAATTAAATGTTAAAATGATCAAAGGAAGAACTGACAAAAACTCGTTAAATGCTTTTAAGTCATTTTATCAACAAATCATTTTTGAAAATGAACGATACCGATAACCATAAAAAAAATTGGTTTTATTGGAGTGTGGTTTGTGTGTTTTACTACCTGCATTATTATGCTGATAAGTATATTTTAAGGCACAAAGCAGATTTGAGTAATTCAGGCATGTTGGTATAATAACTATTAGGGGTTCGACCTATGTGTTTTTTAGGGCAGATGCCGATCATTATAGATCAAGTAGGCTGATAACCGATATGTCTGATTTAAAAACGAAAATTAATGTCAAAATTAACAATAACAGGGCTCTGACAAAAACCTCTTAAATAATTTTATCAGCAAAATTGGTTTTGAAAATGACTGATACCGATAACCATAAAAATGCTTAATACTTGTGCCGATAATTGGTCAACGCCAATATAGTATAGATTTACAGAACTGTAAAACAAGCACCTAAATGCTTCCAGTAATGCCTGACAATCCAGTGAACAGGATTTTTAAATCAGGTAAACTAGAAACAAAAAAAGATATAAATAAAGATTGGCACTTGAAGTAAATAGGCATAGCAACATTTTATCATTCAATGAAATATATGATTATTAGTTCATATTGTTAGCCTTCTGTAATACTATAAACAGTATTTTTATTTTTTTCTTAGTGTGTTTTTTGGGTTTTACTACCTGTAATATTATGCTGACAAGTATACACCACCAGTCAAAAGTTTGGACACACTTCCCCATCAAAGAAAATGGGGAAGTGTGTCCAAACTTTTGACTGGTAGTGTATTTTAAAGCACAAAGCAGATTTTAATAATTCAGGTATGTTGTTATAATAACATTATACGTAAGAATCAACCGATATGCATTTTTCAGAACCAATGCCAGTACCAATTATTACAGATCAAGCAGACTAATAGCCGATATTTTAAACTGATATTTATATCTCATGTAAAAAGGAAAAATTGTCAAAATAAAGAATAACAAAGGCTCTGAAAAAAACTTTAAAGCTTTTAAGTAAATTTAATCTGCAAATAAGTTTTGAAAATGAACGATACCGATAACCATAAAAATGCTTATTTAATCAATTTATATCAGTGCCGATAATCTGTCGACCCCTAATTATATTATAGACTTACAGAACTATTAAACAAGCACCTAAATGTTTCCAGTAATGCCTGAAACATTCAGTTTTTATCATAAAGTGAACAGGATTTATAAATCAGGAAAAAAGTTAATTGGCATAGCAACACTTTATTATTTAATGAAATATTATAAGTTGTTAATTGTATTATTATGCTGCCAAGTATATTTTAAGGCACAAAGCATATTTTAGTAGTTCAGGTAATTTTGGTATAATAACATTATATTTAGGGGTCGAACGATGTGTGTTTTTGAGTAGATCGATAACCGATATTTTGAACCAATATATATGTCTAGTGTAAAAATAAATTAAATGTCAAAATTAAAAATAACAAGGGCTCTGACAAAAACTCTTTAAATGCTTTTGAGTAGTTTTAGCAGCAAAACGGTTTTGAAAATGAACGAAGCTGATAACCATAAAAATACTTAATATCGATATTACCTCTAATTATACTACAGATTTACAGAACTATAAAACAAGCACCTAAATAATTCCTGTAATGTCTGACACATTCAGTTTTTAGCGTAAAGTAACAGGATTTTTGAATCAGGAAAACAAAATTTTATAAAACAAGAAAATAAATAAATAAATATTGATTGGTACTTCAATTAAATATGCATAGCAACATGTTATTATTTAATGAAAAGTTGTTAAATGTATTATTATGCTGCCAAGTATATTTTAAGGCATTAGGGGTTGAACAATATGAGTTTGAGTAGACCGATAACCGATATTTTGAACCAATATATGGCTAGTGTAAAATAAAAATTAAATGTCAAAATTTTAAATAACAAGGACTCTGACAAAAACTCTTTAAATGCTTTTGAGTAGTTTTAGCAGCAAATCGGTTTTGAAAATGAACGAAGTCAATAACCATAAAAATGCTAAATATCGGTGCTGATATTCAGTTGACCCCTAATTATACTATAGATTTACAGAACTATAAAACAAGCACCTAAATAATTCATGTAATGTCTGACACATTCAGTTTTTAGCGTAAAGTAACAGGATTTTTGAATCAGGAAAACAATTTTATAAAACAAGAAAATAAATAAATATTGATTGGTACTTCAAGTAAATATGCATAGCAACATGTTATTATTTAATGAAAAGTTATTAAATGTATTATTATGCTGCCAAGTATATTTTAAGGCATTAGGGGTCGAACAATATGAGTTTTTGAGTAGAACAATAACCGATATTTTGAACCAATATATGGCTAGTGAAAAAATAAAAATTAAATGTCAAAATTTAAAATAACAAGGACTCTGACAAAAACTCTTTAAATGCTTTTGAGTAGTTTTAGCAGCAAATCGGTTTTGAAAATGAACGTAAATACTTCAAGTAAATATGCATAGCAACATTTTATCATGTAATTAAATATATGGTTATAAGTTGTAAAATTTACACATTTTTTAATTACAGTTTTGTTGTTGTTGTTAAGGCACAATGTTCTACCAATATGTTTTTCAGAGCCAATGCCGATACCAATTATTACAGATTAAGTAGTAGACAATGACCGATATTTTGAAACAATGTACTGTATACGTCTGATGTATAAATGAAAATTAAATGTCAAAATTAAGAATAATAAGGTCTTTGACAAAAACTCTGTAAATGCTTTTAAATATTGTATTTGCAAATCAGTTTTAAAAATGACAGACCGATAACCATACATTTTGGTACCGATAATTGGTCAACTCCTAATTATACTAGACTTACAGAACTATAAAACAAGCTTCCAGTAATGCCTGACACGTTCAGTTTTGACTGAACGTGAACAGGATTTTTAAACTTTAAAATTTTTAAACAATAAATGACATAAAACAAGAAAAGACATAAATATTGATTGGTTTACATTAGCTAGCATGCTTTGATTGCTGACAGTGCTTGGTAAACAGGGTTTAATGGTCCACTGCTGACACAATGAAACGCTGCGGTGCAGCAAAAAGGAAAACCTGCTTTTAACCCGCCTGACGGTTATCTGATGTAGTGACTCAGAATCCCCTGGGAACGAGGAGCTCAATGGTGACGAGAAACTCTGTGTGTGTAGTGACCGTAGCCAAAGCACAAATGCATACAAACACTCAGCAGAGCCGGAGATACGAGGTCATTGCAATCTCACAGCTGGAGCAGATGGGCTGGAGACCTTTCGCTCCAATGAAAGGATAAGATTTTTAAACAAACAGCATGTGGTTTATGTAAAACAGCCCATCACTGTATCAAAAGGGTGTTTCCTGACTTTTAATACAGCCTAAGTAACTGATTTATCTTGTAAATTTATTAAGTTCTAATGAAATACAGACCAATCTCCGAGAAACAAATGGGTGCGGCCACTAAAAAAAGCAATAATTATGTTAGATCTGTTTATCAAAAAAATAAAGCTGTCATTATTTACTCATCCTAATGTTATTCAAAACCAGTATGTTGTTATTTTTATCTGTAATACAACAGAAGAAACTTTTTAAAATATTGTTTCAGGCCAATTTTTTATCTTTCATCTTATGAATTCAGAAGACTTGCACAAAGAATACAAACAACTTTTTTTTTGGTCCTGCTCACTATAAACCCTTGTTTAAAATGTCAACAGCTGTAACTATTATTTAGAAATATCTACTTTTGTGTTGCACAGGCTGATCAAATCCCAGCATGTAGGTTTTGAACAACCTGAGGGTGAGTAAACAATAAAAATTTCATTTTCTACTCAACTATCTCTTTAAAAAGGCAGTTAATGCATGTTTATATGCTGGTATGAATCACCAAATCACTAATCGCATCAGAGATCTGCAGTCACACCCACTTGTAACATGATTTGTATCTTACGGACATGACTGTGGCGATGGGAGGGTTTCGGTTCATCTCGCACTGAAAAAGCAACTGATCTGATACACATAGATGTCCTGTGAGGCGTGAGGACTGCACACACCCAAACACACAGATGGATGGGAGGGAGAAACAACTGTGACTTTTCATGCACTGTCAGGCTCATTTCTTTCTTAGTGTCAATCTTTTTTATTTAACTATGCAAATGAGCATAAAATATGCCAAATGTTGAACCACTCATGTGGATCCCAAACTTCCTTTACCACACAACCTTTCCTCCCAAAGCCCTCTGAAATCCATACAATAAAGGCAAGCTCTCTTTAATCCAATCATGCTTTACCACACACACAAACTTCAAGCTGGTGATTACTGCTGACCCTTTCTAACAGCTACTGTCGCGACAAAATTTAGAACAGTTCAAGTTCATGCAAATGAACAGCGATGTTGATGGGAGTGAAGATGTTGACTTGATGTGTCTCTTAGATTTGTTTTCAGCCTCTTCCGCCTCAATATGAGAGTACCTGAACACATAAACAATCTCTAGAACTGCTGAGAGTCACTTCATGAGAATTTTACTGTCTCTTGTAAGAAAAAAGACAACTACCATCAGAAATACAAACAGAAACTTAAAAGTCTTCACAGCAGCTCGTCAAAATAAAAGTTTGTTTTAACTTGAAGAAACTGTGACAGAAATCTATTACTTAATGTAGTGCTAGCCCTAAAATTATCATCAAAACATTGTTTTTAAGCAATATTTACCAACAAAAATAATATTTACCAGAATTTATTTGCCAGAAAAATGTAAATGCATAATCAGTTATTTGGAGATGCTTCTGATTATTAAATTTGAATGAAACCATTAAAATGAAATTCAGAAAATTAATGGAAAGCACAGAATTGGGTAAAAATAAAACTACATTTGAGAGAAAAAAAAATGTATTTCATAAGGTCTTAGAAGATTATTTAATTGTTAAACTTTTAATGCATTGCTGTTAAATTGTGTAAGATTTAGCATTTCAATTAATTACATTTTCATTTAAGCATTAAAACAGTCTCGAAAAATTTTAAATCAGAAAAACAACAACAACAACAACAACAAAAACAGAATACAGAAGAATTTAAAAAAAAAAAAAAAAAAGAGTTTGGTTCGATTTGTCACATGTCAGTAAAAGAGTTCTCTCACTGGTCAGAGTGTACCTGTTTTTGTTCCAGGATTCCTCTCATAGCATCATCCATCTAAGATGGATTGACATGTCAACTACTGTACATGCAAGCCTTTGTGGCTTTATACTGTAGGTGTCAATACACACACACACACACACACACACACACACACACACACACACACACACACACATCGAAGCCTTCATTCCTGCTCTAACTTACGCATTTCCCATTATGAATAATGATACAGCTTGGTTCGTTATTCCACTGGGTCAGATTGCATTCTTACCACAACTAAACTGCTCCAGAGTTTGTTTTCAGTTGGGCTGAGACTTCCTCATTCAGGCTGATTATTTTGGTGTGACTCCAAGCATAATCGCCATGTTCATATATGCCTAAACCAGGGGTGCCCAAACTCTGTCCTGGATTGCAGGTGTCCTGCAGAGTTTAATTTAAACCCCAACTAGACACACCTGAACCAGCAAATCAAGCTCCTACTAGGCATACTGGAAACTTCCTAACACACTTTTAAAAATAAAGGTCAATGGTTCCACAAGGAACCTTTAACATCCATGGAACCTTTTCATTCCACAAGAGGTTCTTTACAGTTCTTCATACTAAGAAAAAATGGTTCTTTTAAGAACTGTTCACTGAAAGGTTCTTTGGAGAACCAGAACAGGTTCTTCTATGGCATTACTGTGAAAACCCCCTCTTGGAACCTTTATTTTTAAGAGTGCAGGTGTGTTGACACAGGCTCTCGTGGACCGAGTTTGGGTACCCCCCTGGCCTAAACCATAGATCAAGGATTACCAACCCTGCTCAAGGAGAGCTACCATCCTACAGATTTCAGCCCCAACCATGCTCCAAGGTACCTCCTGCGAAGTTTAGTTACAACCCTAATCAAACAGGCCTGAACCAACAAATCAAGGTCTTCATGCCAGGCATGCTGAAGTAAGTTCGAAATACAATTTGCAGGACAGTGGGACACCAAGAGCAGGGTTAAAGACCTAGGGCAGGGGTGCCCAAACTCGGTCCTGGAGGGCCAATGTCCTGCAGAGTTTAGCTCCACCTTGCCTCAACACACCTGCCTGGAAGTTTCTAGCATGCCTAGTAAGAGCTTAATTAGCTGGTTCAGGTCTAATTGGGGTTGGAGCTAAACTCTGCAAGACACCAACCTTCCAGGACCGAGTTTGGGCACCCCTGACCTAGGGCCTAAAACCAGGGGTCTACAACCGTGCTCCTGGAGAGCTATGATATCTTGCAGAATTCTGCTCCAACTCCAATTAAACACACCTTCAGGTTTACTTAATAATTTCAAGTAGTTGTACTGGAGCAAGGCAGAAACTGAACTCTGCAGGACGGCAGGTTTGGAGATCCCTGCCCTAAACAAACCAAAATAAGCAAGAAAATGCAGCATGTTTTGAAACAAACATTCCACACGAGCCAGGTTCAGTTATGTACATGCTAATTTGCAGGTGAGGTGGGAGAAGGCAATGCTCAAGTTCAAATTGCCTACTTCTGACCTCAAAGCATTCCAAACCATTCTAGTCATATTGCATTCCAGATAACTTGGGAAATAACCAATTGAACATTGTTTCAGTAGTCTTGGGAATTACATCAAATGGCACTTCTCAATGCAGATCAATCTGCTCCAACTTTAAAATTGGAATGGAATGTTCAAATTCTAGTAACATTCCCTAAAGTGGAAGTAGGAGAAGTTTCTAGTTCAGAGTGTCCAATACTGCGTCTGAAGGGTCACCGTACAATAGAGTTTAGCTCTAACCCTAATTAAACACCTGAACCAAGGTTAAAAAGGTCTTCAGGATATCTTGAAACTTCCAGGCCAGATTGTTGGGAGAAGCTGGAGCTGAACTCAAGGGCGTTGGCCTACAGGACCAGGATTGGACAATCCAGTCCTAGCTGAAGTGCAACAGAAGTTCTAAAACAGCTGGATGGAACACAGTGGATTGGAACTGATTGGTAAGGTCTCAAAGTGATTTAACCCATTTTAAAAGTTTAAAAAATGGGGGATATTAAAAAAAAGATAATACAACATAATGGTCAAAATTTTCCCAAAAATGTCCACAAAAATGGTCATGGAACTTTTACAATCAAATACCTTTCTCATTTTGTTTTTCGTAAGTTTTTCCATCCGTAATCTTAGCGGCCCACCACATACCCCACAGATTCAGAGGCAGATGTGATCTTGCTTGTCAACTTGTTGTGAAATATCACTCTTGGCTGCTGATATACAAGCATCAAGCATGCAATACTTCAGAAAACATCCAAATTCTACAACTACAACTCTCCCGGACTGTTCCATTGGGGGAAACAGTCATTCTTTTAAAATGTTTTTGTCAATTTTGAAAGGTTTGTGTGACACAGGCCATAGACCAGATCCATCCGGTGAACTGCCGTCATCACGGAGACCCATCTTGTGACATCAGAGGGTCACTGGTTTCCCCTTCCTCCCTGAATAGAACCATCACAATGACTGATCCATGAGATCATATGGGGTGACCTACATACATCCACTGACAAAAGACAAATTCAAGGGAAGAAAGTGACACCATGGACATTGTCTTTCTTCAAAGCCTGTTGTGTCAGCTTTGTAACCCACGAGACCATCTGTCAAAAAGAAAAAGAGCACTTCCTGTCCACTTAATCGAGAATAGGAAGAGGAAACCGAATGCTTTCCTGTCTCTACAGTGGATTGCATCTGTCAATTGAACACACACTCACAACATAAACACAAAACAAATGCATAGGTTTACAGCACTGTTAGGAAGCAACAAGCTAAAAGTAGAACCGCTGCTAACTTTATTGCATATCCCAGTAGCGTGACAATAGTTCACATTATAGTAGCTATATAATAGTTGCTTTAATCTTTTTTCCATTAAGTAGTGGTGTAGCATACCAAAACTTTAAACTGCTAGCCTATACAAAATGTATTTTTATACTCATCTAAACATTGGGAAATTTAATTCATTTTAGAGCATTGCCTTCATTTATTTTGTAGTTTAGTGTCACTAACAACTAGCTTGACTGCACTATTAGCATAATAGTATCTACACTTCCACAGTTGCTTTCCCAACCCTGATATATGTTTTCATGGCCACACATCCTCAGTGGAAACTCTGATATGAGTTTGGAGCTGTGCTTTGATAAGACTGAGACCTGCAGGGCTTGGTTATCTCACAGTGAACCGCATCCGTCTCACCAGCAGGAAAATGTGGTGACGTGAAAGCATAGTACTGTATATGCAAGGATTTGTTTGGCTATACTTTCTGAGGTAAAAAGTTGCAAAATATCCACACAAATATGGTTAAACCTCTCCAGTAAACCCCCCACTAGCAGGAAAAGCACAAATTAGCCATGAAATATATTTTAATTTTTTTTAAAAAGGTTTCTGTAACAGCTAGGAACTGTAATTAGCATCTTCCCAAAGCACTATAAAAATTGGCAATATGACTTCTTGTGTTCAAAACATTTCACATTTTCTAAAGCCATTGTAAGGAACATTGTGAAATTTAAGTTTTTACACATTACAAGTTGCTTTAAACTCAAAGACGCAACCACAAGGCCTTGAAATGAACACTGGCTTTTGAGCCAAGCCTCCAAAAAGCTTCATTTTTCACAAATTCTTAAGTGCAGGAGTCAAAACAGTAGGAGACTCTTCACACAATGATATCAGCTTTACTCAGGGAGGGGGTCAATGTGTGCTTGCTGTCAAAATACCAACACTAAACTAGCACGGCGACCCATGACAGGGTTGATTGATGCTGGTCGGTTCAAGAACTGAGAGCGTCACACAGAGATTGTGGCTCAAAACCAAAAGCCTTTGGGGTTTGTTGGCCGGCAATAACGGTCTTGAGCGAGAGTGATTTTTTTTCTAAGGTGATAACACATTACAAACTTGATGCTGGTGTTGCATTTTACACATGACTATGACTGCAAAAACAGCAGGTAAAACGCAGTTAAACGTCATGAGGAACATCTACTACCATAAACGTCAAGAAAATACAATCTCAGGCAGACAGAACCTGCTGTGCCACGTACTTTCAGGGTCATTTTTTAAGAGTAAACCACTGCCTCGTCCTTGACTAAATTACCACATCCAGGAAACGGCCTGTAAGTGGTAAAGAGCTGGTGGAAAAGAGTGTACATTTAGACCTCAGTCATTATGCAAGAACGCTGCCCCCCATCTGCTCTTTAAATCTTTCAGTGTTATGTCCAGTTTAGTAACACTAAAGCAAAATTAGGACAGCATAACGCAAGTGTTAACCGCAGAAGAAGAGCGGGCCCTGCCCTGTAAACGGTGCTACGAGAACAAACTGCAATATCCTTCTCCTTTAGCTTTAGACCAGCCTCACCCATAGTCAATCTTGCGGATCAATAACACAATTTTTAATCATTTTTTTAATCATTTTAGTGTATCAACATATTAAAAATATGTATATAATTAAGCAGATGACCTATTATAAGCATGTTTTTAACTTTTAAATAAAATTTAAAGGGTTAGTTCACCCAAAAATGAAAATTCTGTCAATAATTACTCACCCTCATGTTGTTTAAAATCCGTAAGACCTTTGTTCATCTTCAGAACACAAATTTAGATATTTTTTATGAAATCCAAGAGCTCTCTGAGCCTCCAGACAGCAAGGGTCCTTTCCACGTTCAAGGCCTAGAAAGGTAGTAAGGACGTCGTTAAAATAGTCCATATTAAATCAGTGGTTCAATCATTATTTTATGATGAAGAATTGTTGAATAAAAATGTTATTTTTGTTTGTTTTTTCTGCACAAAAAGTATTCTCGTAGCTTCATAAAATTACAATTGAACCACTGATGTCACATGGACTATTTAACGACGACGTCCTTTTCTGTGCCTTCAACGTGGAAGGACCCTTGCTGTCTAAGGAGGGTTAGAAACAAAACAAAAAGCAAAGCAATTCAAATTCAAATGTATGTCATGTGGTATGACCAAATGAGAGCCAAACAAGGTCAATATATCTCTTAAATATCAGATAATTTAACCTTTTAGACAAGGCAAGTTTAGTTTAGTTTGTGAAATGTCAAGTGGTGCAACTCAATTTTTATGAATTATTTTAATATTTATAGTCACATGCATGAAATGTGTAAAGAAAAATAAGTTGACATTTTACTTGACGGTTGCACCACATGACATATTTGGAGAATGTAACCGAAAAATGTACTTTAGAAACTAATGATTAAAATGTATACACTCAGAAAATGAGGAAAAAAGTTATATTTTTTTTAGTTTAGTTTTTTACATTTTTTAAACACAAGCTGATTCGTTCATGTTGCATACACAGCCAATAAGCTCACTGCTTCACATTTAAATGGCTGGTTAGCATTTACTAAAGCATTTCGCAGTGCTCTTTTAGGGTTACTCTGAAACTCTGAATGGGTTATTATATATGGTGATTGTGCAGCACCAATATCTCTTAAATACTCACAGCATTGGTGTATTGGCAGTAGCAAGTTCCCATTCTTGCTTTGCAGCTGGGCTAATAATATACAACTACAGCAGCAGCAGTGTAGCATATCTATTCCACCAAGACCAAATGCATTAACATTGTCATATCCATTACCATGCTAAAACTTTTTTTTTTTGCCATGATAGAAATTATTTTTCTTATAAAATGTACACAGTTGTCAAAACCACATGAAAGCAACATTGATTCAAGTTGGCATGTGTGTGTGATTTTTAACAGATTTGTTTCACAAGTCTACCTCAGGAAGACTAGACTTCGCCAGACGGACAGTGACACCACCATAAATTTCTCCAGATCAGACACATAAACCTGCATCACCCGCTGCAACGTGACCGCAGGTCAAGCTCTGCTCTTACTCTACTGTTAACTTTATCCATTACGACAGGATGCAACGAGCTGGATAAAAATAGCTACGCTTCTTCTACATGAACTTGGACACACAGCCTGGAACCAAAAGACTGTGGTCAAACAGCAGTGTGTTTGTTTGTTGAGTTTGTGTTGCGTGCAGATCGTTTAAGTCCTTTCATGCCAGTCCAAAAGCTGGTTGTGTTTATCAGATATCTGAACAGGGCAGCTTGTGTCTGTGAGGAACGTGATCCCTGATGTACACTTTGAAGATCCAGTAATAGAAGAGAATTCCATGCATTTGGAACCAGCTTGGATGCCCAACTATAATTTGGCAGTAGCATTACCTCCAGAAGGCCTTAGCACTCTTATTACAGTACACAGTAGTAAACCCGATCCTATCAGTCATTAACATATCTCTAAATACTTACTGTAACATACACAATCATTACCAGAGTATAGAGGATAAACTTGTGAACCGCCATTCCTAGCTCTAAATATCCATCAACCAATAGGAATTTTAAAAGATCTCACAGTAGATCTAGTGTTCCTGGATAAATCAGAGGGATTCTGTGGACCTTCATCAAATATTAGATGTACTTGATGGGTCCACAAACTCACAATGATTCTTCTAGATACATTTACATATTTAACCTTGCAGAAAGCACTGATTCCAAAAAGTGACCTTCAGTTAATTGCGAGGTATTTTTATTTTTGTACGTGACACTCGACAGATGTCAAGTCTTGTTTGGATCGGTCAAATGAGTTCTACAGACGAAACACTAATGTATTGTTTGTGAAAATGAAACCAGTTTTGGAACAAACTTGATTCGAATACTCTAGTCCTCACCTGCTGGTGTAATTTTGAAACCTTCAGAAAGAGTCAGCTGTTGAAGCTCTGAATGAATGTAAACAAGTCTTTTTTCGTGAACAAAAAAGCTCTAGGGTCATATTTATCAAAAATCATAAGGCTAAAGGCCTAAATTTAGTGTCACAAACATTTTTAATCCAAGAGAAATATACCAATCATTTTAACTCTACAAGTAGCTCCTAAACTCTCCTAAGATCTTCTATATCCCGAGTCACTTAAATGTAAAATTCATGTCCCACCAAGAAAACCATCCTTTGCAATGAGGTCAATCCTGCCTTACTGTTATATTAATGGGTTAGTTCACCCAAAAATGAAAATTATTAAATAATTATTCACTCTCATGCCATTTATGACCTGTAAGAGCTTAGTTTATCTTCGGAACACAAATTAAGATATTTTTGATGAAATCCAACAAAGAAAACAGTAGCTTCATAAAATTATGATCAAAACACTGTGCACATGGACTATTTTAACAATGTCTTTACTACCTTTCTGAGTTTTCAATGTGGTATTTGCATTGTTGTCTATTTCTGCTGTCTGTTCTGAAAATTTGTGTTCCAAAGACGAACTAAGGTCTTACGGGTTTGGAACGACATGAAGGCAAGTAACTAATGACAGAATTTTCATTTTTGTGTGAACTAACCCTTTGAGATTTCCTTAGTAAAAAATCTCTGAAGAGTTTTGTGAATAGGTTTCGGGCTAAAACTTCTGGCTATGAACTAGCTCTAGTTAACTAAGTAGGACTAACAAACTAACTAGCTAAGGACTCCTAGTGGTAAGAAAATGCTTCATGAATACGGCCTTTGGTGTTTATAACACTCATCATCAAAAACATCATCAAGAAAGCTGACAATATGGAACAACATTCCATGACAACATTCCAAAATTAAAGAATCAATTATTTTTGGCATCGACTTCCTACCATATAGATCTTGCAACAACTGTTTCCCTCAATGGAAAATTTGCCATTAGAGGTTCAACTAGGATGCCTAAGGTTTTGTCTCCAACATGCCAGTGACATACTAAACTGTTTCACCAACACACAATACAATTGTGTTATACTTTCTCAGTTCAGTCACTATTGGCAGGTGTGGCAAACCGTAAGTTTTAGACATTACTTGTGAATACAGGATTGATTCAGCACTTGACAACAGGAACTATGGCTAGGGTGTGTCCGCTTAGGCAGATGAGTAGCTATATTTAAGTTTTTTTTTTCTTTTACGCAATCAGTGCAATAGAGCACATTTCCTTTGTTGGCGGGATGCCACACACCACCCTCAGAGTCACGGTCAGAGGGTCACACACGTGACGATGTATTCTTTGTAACAGCACATTGACGAATCTGTTTTTTACTAAAATACATTAACCTTGGCATACACACCAAGGGAAAAAAATGTAACAAAAAAGCTGTTTTGCAACAAGTACCTATTAAAGTAACACACTAATAACACAGATTCACATTAGACACACACAACATATACATGTGTATAACTTCAGGCTAGACCTGCACCTGAAGATGTGCTCTCTACATTCCTGTGAAAGCTGAGCCGTTTTGGCTGGAGGGAGGGATGTACAGCTGCCAACACGTATATATCTTCATTAGCACACATGCGCTCGGCTTTGTGTGCTTAACCGTGAGAGAGGGCAAAAAGTAGATACAAAAACTCAAGCGCAAGAATTCCAAACGATTCAATGACAAATTGAGCCGAGACGAGGATTAGCTTGGCGATTCACACCTTCAATTACGTTGTCAAAAGACGCGAGGCTTCGGGGAGGACATCTTTAGAAAAGAGTTCGAATAAACCCTGTGCATTTTAATCTGACCCCAAACCGCACTGGGCTGTAAACCAACCTCACCCATGGGAGTTCAGGCCCACTTCCTCTGAAACCGACTGTGATTTAAAATCTCAGGATTTGCTGAGGAGATCCGAGGCTCGGTGTGATTTAAACCTTACGGAGAAGCGAAGCGCTAGGAATGTTAAATTAAACAAGCGTCTACGATCTATCAATGAAGAAAAGAGTGGTTGGATGCCTTTGTTTTCATGGCAGGGAGATTCACAAATGAGGAACGCTGTAATGTCGGAAAAACGGACCCCCTAGGGATTTTATGGATACAAAGTGTTGCTATTAAACCACAACAAAGCCCCAGCCATTGGAAGCGATGTAAAAACTGTACGGAGCTACATTCAGTCTTGAGGTGTTTATGTTTGTCTTTATAAAAGAGAAAGATCACACTATTCTGATTTAAGCATGTGGAAAAGGCTCTGTGTTTGACCAGTTCTTCACATGCTGCACTCTTAAAAATAAAGGTGCTTCACAATGCCATAGAAAAAATATTTTTGTCTAAATGGTTCCATAAAGAACCTTTAACATCCGAAGAACCTTTCTGTTTTACGAAAGGTTCTTTGTGGCAAATAAGGTAAGGTAAGGCAAGCAAGAAATGTTTTTTTGTGAAACCAAAAATGGTTCTTCTATGGCATCGCCTGAAGAACCTTTTAAAGCACCTTTATTTTAAGAGTGTACTTTTGATTCCACGCATAGGTTCCTGTTGCAATAAAAGCATTTTAGTCCCTGTTCTGAAGCAGAAAGACAGACGTGATGGGCACATCTGGGAGTGATTGTGCCGCTTTCAGCAGATGTGAAATGACAGTGATTGGTCCCATTAAACTCCTGACCTGGAACATTTTTACTAATGTGTTCCCAACACAGACACACGCCCCGTGGGTCAAGCCTCACCCTAAACACCACCGAACAACAATATTCCCCACACAAACCACAATTGAGCTGTTTGCACTAACAACTGTCAAACCACAGCTACATCCCTTCTGATACCACCAGCAAAGTCAAATAGTTACAAAACGTTGAGAGCTGGCCAAGTGCGTACAATCTCTTCTTAATTGAAATGAAATTTTAATCACCGTTACATTTGTTTTACTTAGTCCAATTTGAATCTCTTGCGTAAGACGTCTGGCCTCTCAGAGCCGGCAAGCACAAAACTGGCTGAGACATCAAACGTTTTCGTCTCAAACTCATTTGAGTCAGCTCTTGGCATCTCGTTCTGTTTTTTTCTCTCCCTCATGGTCAGGGTACGACCTCGTAACCATGGTGAAGAGCTGCTAATATCAATGCAAATGGATTCCCTGCTCGCAGGAATTCGGCCGGACCGGAGGAACCCCGAGTGGCACTCCAGAGGACGAAATTTCATTCCCACAGAAAACCAAAAGCTATAAAACCTAACAAGAACAGCTTATTTGACATCTATAATTGAAATTTAGAGAAAAACCAAATTGTCAAAAATGTAGCACTTCAATGTGATATCTTGTTCTTTTTAATCTAATTAATCTATTAAGCTTTTCTTAATCACTCATCAATATGCTACACTAGGATAAAACAATAAAAGGGAAAGGCTAAGTTTGTAGGAAAATGTATTGTTCTTGGTTTTAAAAAACTTTTACAACAACAAAAGTTACATTTATTGACTCTAAAATTGTCATGCGGTGCAACCAAGTAAAAGGAATCCTTGCTGAAAAAAGTATTCATTTCTTTTTATCAAAAAATAAATTAATTAATAAAATCTCACTGACTTTTGAACAGCAGTGCATAAAATAAATAAAAACTATAGAATATATTTGGTGTCAAAATTACACCACAATTTTATTAAAAGTTGTAATTAGAAAAATTATATTACTTAATTTTCACAATAAATATTACAAATATGAAAAATATTAAAAATATTTGTAATTATTTTAACATGGTTATTACAGTATTAAATGTATAAGGCCATTTTCCCAACTAAATTAAAAAATTAAATAAAAGGTAATTGCGAGTTTTTATCTTACAATTTTGAAATTTTTTCTCGCAATTGCGAGTAATAAGAACTTGCAATTCTTTTTTTCAGAATTGCATGATATAAACTCGCAATTGCGAATAACAAAATTCAGAATAGTGGAATATAAACTCATAATTGCAAGAAATAAATTCTGAGATAAAAATTCACAATTCTGGCTTTTTTCCACAATTCTGACTTTTGTTCACGCAAATGCAAGTTTTTATCTCACAATTCTGACTTTATTTCCTCACAATTACAAGTTTGTATCTCGCAATTATGACCTTTTTATTCTCGCAATTCCAAGTTTCTATCTCGCAATTCTGACTTTCTTCCGCATCTGATCATTTGTATCTCGCAATTCGACTTTCTAGCAAATGCGAGTTTGTATCTCGCAATTCTGACTTTTCTCAGAACTTTTCTTTCTGTAACTCACAATTGCATGTTAAGTCATAAAAATCTAAATTCTGAGTTTATAACTTGCAATTCAGAGTTTTTCTCACAGTTGTGAGTTTATATCACACAATACTGACTTTATAACTCACAACTGCGAGAAAAATAGATATATCTCGCAATTCTGACTTTATCCGCAAATATGAGTTTATATCTTGAAATTCTTACTTTCTTTGCAAATATGAGTTTATATCTTGAAATTCTGACTTTCTTTGCAAATATGAGCTTGTATCTTGAAATTCTGACTTTCTTTGCAAATATGAGCTTGTATCTTGCAATTCTGACTTTCCAGAAAATGCAAGTTTGTTTGCAATTAAATTTCTTCGTCTTTTTTTCCATGTTTCATGTTGTTTTCTCCGCACATTGGTTGCACCACATGACTTGAACTTAGCAAATACAGCAATTTCTCCAAAATCATGCTCATCAAATATATTCTGATTGGCTTCAAAGTCACTTTATTCCTTCAGCGAGAACAGAAACATAAATCGACTCTGGACTCTGGTCACATCTCCTCCGACCAGAAGGATGTTGAGCGTGTAAGAGGACATGGAAAAGATCTCTTAGGCAAGACATAAGCCCATTCAAAGTCTGTGAAAGGGGTCCTCAGTGTCACATCCGAAGCGCTCTCATGGGGTCTGTCCTCCTCTCACTTCCTGTGGTGGGATAGAGTTGTGTTATGGCTGTGAGAACCATCTCTATGGGGCCTGTTTCCACCCACACATGTATAAAGAGATTATTCTGACCCTTATCCCACAGACACGCCATTCCCGACAATGATGCTGTCTTATGCCACACCAGCACAACCAATTACACTACAAGACTTGTTCATGCTGCTTTGTCATTTATCTCGTTCATCTATAATCATATAACCCAGCAGAACTGTATGTGGATATGTCTAAGACCACATTATGCTGCTGTGAGCTTGTCCTGTGGGTTTATAAATCTTGCGTTTTTTACTGGTAGATGACAAGAATCTTGAATGTCAATGCAGATGTTCTTCTCCAATGGACTTCAGGTTGTAAAACTCTTGTTTAAGGGGTCGTCCAATAATAATAAGAGAAGTTCTTAAAAGGTATTTCTTGAGTCAAAGACATAAGAAAGGACATTTTCATGTGTCGACAAAAGCCCATGTCTTTGACCCTCAATTACTAACTGTGTTGTGTGTCTAACTGTCTTTGTCTTAGGTAAGTCTTGTTCTAGTCTAGTCATTCGTGTCTTGATATCCTCGCCTGGTTTATCTCGTCTTGTCTGTTTTGCTGCCTGCCCTGGAACTCTCGTCTGTTTATTGTATTACTCTTTTGCCTAGCCCCCTGGATTACATTTGCCGTTGATTGACCCTCGCTTGATTACGGATTACTCTTGTCTTGACCTCATATACCTGTTTGCCAGTGTTTGACCCTGCCTGTTTTGACCATGTTTACAAATAAAAGCTTGCTTATGGATCCGCCCGCATCACATCCTTTTCTCTCCGTAACAGATATAAACTTCTTTCCTCACAACTGCATGATATAAACTTGCAGTTGCAAGTTATAAAGTCGCAATTCTGAGAAATATAGTCAATTGTGAGATACAGACTTAGAATTCTGACTTTTATTTCTCAGAATTGCAATATAAACTCGCAGTTGTAAGTTATAAAGTCAGAAGTGCATAATATGAACTTGCAATTGCAAAAAATAAAGTCCCAATTCTAAAAAAATAAAGTCAGAATTCTGACTTTTTTCCTTGCAACTGCATGATATAAACTCGCAGTTGCAAGTTATAGACAGATAAAGATGATATAAACTCACAATTGCAAAAAATAGTCTGAATAGTTCTGAGAAATAAAGTCAACTGTGAGATATAAACTCTGACAGAGTTCTGACTTTTTTCTTAGAATTGCGATATAAACTCGCAGTTGCGAGTTAAAGTCAGAAGTGCATAATGTCAAGTCGCAATTCTGAAAAATAAAGTCAGAATTCTAACATTTTTTCTTGAAATTGCATGCTATAAACACACAGTTGCAGGTTATAAAATCAGAAGTGAGTGACAAACTTGCAATTGGCCAAAAATAAAGTCGCAATACTAAGAAATAAAGTTAACTGCCAGATATTAATTCAGAATTCTGACTTTTTTCCTCGCAATTTCATGATATAAACTCGCAGTTGCAAGTTCTAAAGTCACAATTTGGAGAAGTCAACTGTGAGATATAAACTCAGAATTCGGACTTTTTTCCTCAAAATTTCATGATATAAACTCGAAGCTGCAAGTTCTAAAGTCAAAAGTGATATAAACCTGCAATTACAAAAAATATAAGGTTGCAAGAAGTCAACTGTGAGTTATAAACTCAGAATTGTACCTTTTTTTCTCAGAACTGCGATATAAACTCGCAGCTGTGAATTATAAAGTCAGAAGTGCGTAAT
>NC_133367.1:36682986-36730957 GCF_049309525.1 Garra rufa | reverse complement strand
ATTACATTGCATATTCTTATAATTTTATAACACTATTTTTTACTTTTTCATTTAGTACATTAGAATGTTTTGATGCTTAAATTCACTTGTTACATTTAAAATAACTTTTTGAAATTGATTTTAAAATGAATGTAAACTTTTTTAGCATTGTACTGCGATTTTATTTAGACATAGACTATAGAACTGAATTATCGACATGTTTATCGGTATTACTGTATGGGCCAGAAGTATTATATTAGGAACAAAAACAAAAATATACAAATGTTGCACTACATAAACCTCTAGACATGCCTAAGAGAACTGTATATTGCTACAAGGAAACAGTGATTAACTCCTGCATCACCGTAGTCCTCCAAATGAGCTCCAAGTGAAACCAGACGCACATACGCGTATCCTCGTGGGCCAATCTCTCTTCCTGTCAAATCAGGCTCTGCCCCCCTAAATCAAGCAGAATTTGGCCTGATGACACAAAAATAACTTCAGTATGTTCATAAACCCTTTCTGTACAAAAACTCATGTTTTTCTTTGATTGTTGCAAGCATGTCGCATCTACATCACTGCAGAAGAATGCCCTGAGTCCTGGCCCGTGGGCCCAGGCCCAGCCCAAATCCATTTGGTTCAGTTTATCATGGAGCCTGACTCCACATTACTCAATCTGTCTCACACAAACATCATTAGTCTACAAACTCTAGGGCTACGGCCCGCCAAGACACACATGGTCACACAGACACACATCCATATGTTACATGCACACCTGCAAATACAAAGGGATCGGGAGGTTTCCAGTTGTTTAACTTTAAATTAAAGCTAGATTGATCAAATTGCTGAAGGACAGCAGTGACTCAATGAAGGGAATGTTACATAACAGTATTTACACTCAATGCATCAAGCATAACTTTTACCATCAGTCACATGACATCTCAAGTTAGGATCTGTCCAGTTATGAACCACGGTTTGATACGATTTGCAAACAAAGAACAACCTAAAATGATTGCTTTATATCTTGAAGCAAAAATAAGGCAATATGACGCTTAAAGTAGTGTTGAAAATATCATGGCTCTACAGAGATGTACTACTAAATAACTTCTGATTTATAGCTTTTAGTGACGGTGTCAATTTCAGATCCCAGTTTAAAAAGCAAAAGTAATAACGTAAAGTAATTTACTCCAAGTGCTGAAACCACAGGCAACTGGATACTGTATGACCTTTGGCGAAATGCAAAATTTCTCTTGAAGTGTAGCTTTGAAATCTCTTGGGACGGTCGTCAGGAATTTTAGCAATGGGGAAAGCGGCACTCTCTTTAGTTTATTGACTCTTTAATGACATCTGTGCACATATCTGAGTAGCTCTGGGGATTCTGGGATGTGTGGGCAGGGCTTGTGAAGTTGAGTGATTGCATCTTTTCACACTGTAAACGGGATAAATGAATGATTTACGTTTCGCCTGAGGACTCAAGAGCGGGCTCTTCCGCTTTACCGGTGTTTGACATGGTTGTCGTCATATAGGGCAAAACTTGTTCATAATTATATCTTCACGAGGGTTCACACACTTGCATGTGTTTTCATTTTTCAGCTGAAACTTAGGATAGCACATTTTTTTTATTCACTGCGACAAGACAAACAACAATGTGTGAACACAGCAATTTGGCGTTTTGTTTTCTTCAAGTAATCAAGTCTCAAGTATCTCAACATGTTTCTACTTCAACACCAACATAACTTAAAAACACTACATAAATGAAACAAGTTAGTGTCAATCTGGAAACAGTAAATACTACATGACAACAGAAAAAAAGAAAGGTTCTTTTCAAAGCCGAGTTTTGGAGTCCTAACCACTGAATAGATTTGACAGAAATAGGTATCTATGATGGCCCTAATATATCCAAAAGCAAAAAATATGCCTGTATGTCACCTGAGTTTGGGGCAAGACTACCCACTTTCAGCACTATTGCAAAAGAATTCCTATTTTACCATATTTGATTGAATTAAAGAAGACCATACAACTCTAAAGAATGAAAAGAAACATCTTTCAATTGAATTGTCCTTGCAGGTTGCATGCAAAAACAAACAGCACAAGCAGTGTAGTCTGAATACCTAAACACATGACTCTTAAGAACTGCTTCTTTTTTTAGTGACTCAAAAACCTACAGCACAAGCAGTGTAGTACAAAATCTCAAAAAGAATGATTTTTATGAACCGGTTCTTTTATTGACTCAAAAACATACGAAATGAGCAGTGTAGTCTAAAATCTTAAAAGGAATGATTCTTATGAACTGGCTCTTTTTAGTGACTCAAAAACATACTGAACGAGCAGTGTAATCCAAAATCTTAAAACAAATGACTCTTTTGAACTGCCTCTTGGTTTTGGACTCAAAAACACACAGCACAAGCAGTGACATCTGAATCCCTAAACAAATGACTCTTATGAACCGGTTCTTTTTAGTGACTTATAAACTTTGTGAACAAGCAGTTTTGTCCAAAATCCCAAATCAAATGACTCTCATGTAACAGCTCTTATTAGTGACTCAAAATGCATAGAGCACAGCCAGTGTAGTCTGAATCCAAAAGCTAATGACTCTTATGAACCGGTTCTTTTTAGTGACTTAAAAAGATACTGAACAAACAGTATAGTCCAAAATCTCAAAACAAATGATTCTTATGAACCGGTTCTTTTTAGTGACTCAAAATATATACAGCACAACCAGTGTAGTCTGAATCCAAAAGCTAATGACTCTTATGAACCGGTTCTTTTTAGTGACTTAAAAGATCCTGAATGAGCAATGTAGTCAAAAATCCCAAAACGAATGACTCTTATGAACCGATTCTTTTTCTTTAAACTCAAAAACATACAGCACAATAAGTGTAGTCGAAATTCCCAAAACAAATCACTCTTACTAATTGTACTTTAATGAATAGTTCAAAAAGATGATTTACTTGAATAAAACAGTGCCCTGTATAATTTACTTTAGCAAAGAGAGAATTTGTCTCCATCTCAAACACAGGGCATGAAGTTTATACAGAGGGCAGCAGCAATCATGTGGACTGGTGTGGTTTTCACAGTATTTCATCTATGAACGGGAAGCATTCATCTGGAAACGCAGAGCATAATGGGCCAAAGGGCCTGCGAGCAACCTGCTTTTATGTCCACTTAAGATCACATCGGTAAACAGAAACATATGAAAGACAAACACGCCTGCTGACTGCTGTACTCAAATCCTCGCATGCTGCCCTTCAGGCAGTGTTTGGAGAAGTGAGATGACACGGCAGGGCCTTGTTTCAGCATCAGTTTCAACACCCTTTTGCACCTTTTTCGCTAAGCAATACACAAACACAAAAAGTCAGCCCTCAGGCAAAATGGCTCTTTTTGCTATTAAACTGAAGCATATTGTCGACACCCTGACCTCTGACCTGCACAAAGATCTATCTGTCAAGGTTTTTCCATGCGGACCGCTTAGGAAAAGACTGCTTTGCTGAAGCAAGTTCATCTGACTTTGATTCAGAGTTGGAATCGGGCCTAGAGTTGCTGCCTTGTCCACTAATGATTTATTTATTTGACCGACTGCAAGATGACAGCTCTGAGAATTTAGTTTGAATTCAACAATAATATACAAACTCACCTCCACAGTCGAGGTTCAGGAGCTCACATGCAAACTCGTTCTTAAGGGACATTTAGCTCAAAATGAAATTTTGACTCTCTAATGGAACATGGTGATGGGGAAAAAAATGAGACTGCAGGAAAAAATTCCAGTGTTTTTGCATTCTCATAAAACTTTTTTGTTAACCTGACAATCATTGGAGATGGAAATACGACGAGGTGCGGGGGGGAAAATGCAGGGTTTTACGGCTGGGGGAAAACAATATGATTGCAAATTTGCCAAAAAAAAAAAAAGGAGCATAATATTTGCAAGCAAACATGTTCCCTGGAGAAACTTGGTCAACTTTTTGGGAGAACACAAAAGTATTGCAAACAAATGCAAATTTCTAACGGGAATCCAAAAGTTTTGCAAACAAATGCAAATTTCTAGGGGGAATCCAAAAGTTTGCAAACAAATGCAAATATATAGGGGGAATCCAAAAGTTTTGCAAGCGAATACAAATTTCCAAGAGGAATCCAAAAGTTTTGTGAACAAATGCAAATTTCTACAAATTCCCCCTAGAAGCTTGCATTTTTTTGCAAAAATTTTACAAGAAATCTCAAATTTGCAGGGGGAATCCAAAAGTTTTGTAAACATATGCACATTTCATTGGGGAATCCAAAAATTTGCAATCGAAGCAAATTTATACGGGTAATCTGAAACTTTTGCAAGCAAATGCAAATTTCTAGTGGGAACCAACAAGTTTTGCAAGTGCAAATTTCCATGGAGAATCCCAAAATTTTGCAAATGGATGCAAATTTTTAGGGGAAATCCAAAATTTTTACAAATTAATACACATTTCATTGGGGAATTCAAAAGTTTTGCAAACAAATGTAAATTTCTAGGAGGAAACCAAAAGTTTTGCAAATCAATGCAAATTTCATTGGGGAATCCAAAAGTTTTGCAAACAAATGCACATTTAATTGGGGAAAATTTGACAAGAAATTGCAAATTTGCAAGGGGAATCCAAAGGTTTTCCGAACAAATGCAAATTTCTAGGCAGAATCCAAAAGTTCGCAGATGAATGCAAATTTCTAGGCAGAATCCAACATTTTTGCAAACAAATGCAAATTTCTAGGCAGAATCCAAAAATTTGCAAGCGAATGCAAATTTTTAGGCAGAATCCAAAAGTTTTGCAAGCAAATGCAAATTTCTAGGGGGAATCCAAAAATATTGCAAACAGAAGCAAATTTCTACAGGGAAACTAAAAGTTTTGCGAACAAATGCAGATTTTTAGGCAGAATCCAAAAGTTTTGCAAGCAAATGCAAATTTCTAGGAGGAATCCAAAAGTTTTGCAAGCAAATGCAAATTTCTAGGAGGAATCCAAAAGATTTGCAAACGAATGTAAATTAATCGGGAGAATCCAAAAGTTTTGAAAGCAAATGCACATTTCTTGGGCAAATACAAAAGGTTTGCAAATGAATCCATATTTCTAGGGGGAATCCACAAGTTTTGCAAGCAAATGCAAATTTACAGGAGGAATCCAAAAGTTTTGCAAACAGATACAAATTTCTAGGGGGAATCCAAAAGTTTTGTAAAGAAAATGCAGATTTTTCTGGGAAATGCTAAAGTTGTGAGAAAATGCTAAATATTTGCAAGCAAATGCAGATTTCTTTGGGGAATCTAAAAAAATTTTTTTGGAAAAAAACACAAATGCAAAAGTTTTGCAACACATGCAAATTTCTGTTAGGAATGTAAAAGTTTTTAACAAATTTAAATCACTTGAGGAAAGTTTTGCAAGCCAATTCAAAAACACTGAAATCCATTTTTCCAACCACTCCATAGGTTTGGAACAACATTAAGGTGACAAAAGAAATGTTTGCATGAGTTATCCCTTTATTTCTTCAACAAACTGGTTAAAAAATGCAGACTTATCAGGACAGTGGCGCTTGGCAAGGCGACTCTGCATTGCAGCTCTGGTCCAACTTAAATGCAAAGGAATGCACCTCGAAAATGCAGAGGAGATAACAACACACTAACCTCAGCAGAGAAGAAAAATCACAAGAGAAAAAAATTCACCTGCTTGCGTTCCAGAACTTCCTGTTCTCAGAGTCTGGTGTCTAATCACACTTCTCAAACTCTCAATGTGCAAATTTCCAGCGTTCCTGCATGGGCTCTCCAGTCTCCACAGGAGAAGATATCATACTACTGTACTTATCTTCACAGTTAGGAGTGGCTGATAGAGAGAGGCAGAAACAGAAAGAGAGAAAGAGACGCACACACATAAGGGAGGGGTCTCTGATTAAAATTCTCCCGGCACATTGTAGAAGGCCGTCGCAGCAATAAAGCCCAGCCGGCTGGCTTTTGTTCAAGTCTTTTTTTCACTCTGATTCTGCCTCTTTTTGGTCTTTCTGGCAGTGCTTTCTGGAACTGAAGGGAGGTGCAGGGAGGCGAGAGGTGCAAGAAAAAAGCTAACCCCCTCTTCTCCTTTTCCCCCCTTTGCACTCTTGTCTTCTCACTTTCTTCAGATGTGGTATTCATTGGTCTCTGAAGGGTTACCCGGTCCGAACAATGCCCAGCATCAGACCGCAACAAAGCCAAAGCAGCTTTCAAAAGGTCTTACAAGCTAACGTGGCCTTCAAAGCTGAAAGACTGCCAAGAGTTTCCTTTGTAGATCCACAATCAGAAATGGAGAGCTAGCATGGACGGAGATAAACCCAAATCTGTATCTAATCCAAAACTGTGAGAAGTCAGCATTTTAATTTTATGAAATATTCAACTGTAGGCCACCCATAATAATACTATCTATTAGGGCTGTCCCCGACTAAGAATTTTCATAGTCGAATCAGAATTTTCGAATCTTTCTATAGTCGACCGATAGTCGAATCATCTAGGCTTATGTGTGTGTGTGAATGGAATAGGAGGGACACGACACTATAGTCAGCAGGAGGATAAAACAATTTTTATTTTATTTTACACACTGCACACAGCAACAACTTTTAATAAAGCGACCAAAACTGCCTGCCAACTGACAGACAAACTTATTTAGGTTTAAATATAAACACAGAAAGCGTCTTTTAGTTCTACGCGAGGCGCACAGCACTGCCTTTTTTGCTAAGCAACGACCAAAACAGCTGTCCTGTCAGTCAAATCAAAGGATTATAGCGTGAACGCTCTAAAATCTAGTTTTTTTGCTGTTAATTAAACTGTCATATTAGCAGAAACCCTAAATAATACAGCTCCTGGTTTCCCACGATAGACACCAAAGGATTCTCCTCCATTTCTTGCAGTCTCCGGACTTTTTAAGCGACGGTAAACTTTCGAAGACCCGAAAGATTGGACAATGGGAAAGAACGCGAATGACGTTGGGCGTTTTTCCGCTCAGAGTTGATTTTTTTTTTCAACTTCAGGCGCTCAGAGCGCTCCTGCTAAAACGCGAGGCGCCGGGGACGCATTAACGGAGCGCAGAACGCTCACTGCCAACAGAAAACCATTCAAAAGAGGCGCCTCCAATGGCAAAAACGCGTTCGGTCTGATCGCCGCCTAATCCCTGCCGTCCTCATCTCATCATGGATCAGGGCAAGTGAAAATTAAATCTGTCACAGGGGTGGTTGGATTTATTCACAAACACGTTAAAAATATTTATTGAACGCTTCTTTCTTTTCACTTTTGTTTTTACTGCATTATCATAATCTAAGGCTGTATATAACTTAATATATCCGTACAAAATCGAGTAGTTCTGTGTGCAATTAGACATTGAGCACCCCTATATTGCCAAAATGGTGTGATGCTCGTTTCACCCGCGAAGATTCGACTGTGAGATCGGTGGTCGAATCAGGCTCCGCATATCGATGCATCGAATCTTGGACTATTCGGGGACAGCCCTACTATCTATACTGATGGACCAATATATTGTCTATGTCCATATCTGATATCTGCAATTTTTCTCAAAGATTTTTCATTTTTTAGCTTCCAGGCAGGTCCACATTGCTCATGATCAGAAATCTTCTCATATTTAGAAACGTTGATTGGCATTTGAAGAAAAATTTTGGGGGAACGAGGGATGAAGAAAGAATGAGAGCTGCGGTTCAATAAACCCACTCTTGCATTCTCCATAAATTCACCTTCATTAAATTCAAACTCAACACGTTTCTCTCAAAGGGTTCACATGCTAGAGTTGGTTTGGTGAGAGCTGACACCAAGAGTGCCACAAACTTTATGACTCCAGTGTCGCTGGTGATCGTAAAGGAGCTCTTGACAGTTACTGCTGGGCTAGTTTCTCCTGCAACATTTTTGAAAGAAAGTTCAAAATGTTTCCAGAACAAGACGTGGGACTCCCAATTGGTCGTATCATCTTAATGTGTTTTTAGTATTGTTGAAGGATTGTCCAAGGGTCAATTTGTTAACTAAAGAAGCACAAAGAGACACAGTGAGAGTGACACTGAATTAGCATCTGAATAGCTTCGCCTATAGAGCGTTTACTTACTATTCTGCTGAGTAAGTCATCAGTAAAAGTGCGTCTAGTTTGTCTCAAAAGCTCCCGTTGGAGTCTCCAAAGCAAGTGTTGTAAAAGTAAACAAAATGTTAGAAATTGGCCAGCCTAATTCTTGCAAAGCATCCACGTAGAGCTCATTCCTACCCATCCTGCGGTTTCTGATGTCTTTTTAATTGCTGAGTGAACTGCCGAGCTCTTCTAGGGAGTGCTGACCAAAGGAGACAGTGAAGAACAACAGTTATGGGAGGATAAAGTATGGCTGTGTACTGTTTACCACTGAAAACCCAAATGAAAGCCCTCAGCTGGGCCTCTGCAAGTGTGGGTCTCTCAGGGGACGTTAAAAATCAATATGCAACCAATTATTCATGTAGGAGGGAAAGCCTCCCGCAGTCCAAAAGCTGACAAGAAGCTGGAAGCTGCAAGCCACATTCTGCTAATGTATAGCTGAGAGTTACGCAACAGAAATTCTGCAATTTCTGAGGAGTCAAGGCTTTGGAATCAGAGTCACTGAGGGCAAGTTCCAGAACCTTCTGCAACCAAGCAAACTAAAAGGCAAAACAATGTAAAAATATTAAAACACCACATACCTGCCTATACTGACTAGATGCATAGATATTGGTGTTAAGAAATGCACAAATACAATGATGTGTGGGGCCCCAAAGGCCTTTTGGTGGCCCCTAACATATATACCAGAATATCACATACATATGGAGGTGGGCTCTTCTGATTTAGATAAGAGCACAGAATCAAAATGACAAGCCCCAGAGGCCCTTGAAGGTGGACTCTTGATTTGGGGCAGGAGTACAAAATCCAAATGTGGGGCCCCTGCCATATCATTTCACAATATACCACAGACATATGGTGGTGGGCTCTTTTGATTTGAAGCAGGGTACAGAACCTAAATGTTGAGCCTCAGAGGCCTTTGGGGACCCTACCATATTTTTGTACCAAAATATTACATATATATGGAGGTGGGCTCTTCTGACTTAGATAAGAGCGCAGAACCATGATTTGGAGCCCCAAAAGCCCTTGAGGGCCCCTACCATATTTTTACACCAGAATATCACGGACATATGAAGGTTGGTTCTTCTGAAGCCCTTGGAATCCAAAATCATATTTTTACACCAAAAAAACTTAGATATTTGAAGGTGGACACTTGATTTCGGGCAGAGTACAGAATCCAAATGTGGGGCCCCTGCCATATCATGTCACCAGTATACCACAGATATATGTTGGTGGGCTCTTTTGATTTGTAGACGAGTACAGAACCTAAATGTAGCGTCTCACAGACCCTTGGGGGACCCTTCCATTTTCGTACCAGAATATCATGTATATATGAAAGTTGGCTCTTCTGTTTTAGATAAGAGCATAGAACCAAAATGTGAAAGCCCCAGAGGCCCTTGGGGCCCCTACCATATTTTTGCACCAGAATAGCACAGACATATGAAGGTGGGCTCTTGATTTGGGGCAGAGCCCCTTTGGGGGGACCCTACCATTTTCGTACCAGAATATCATGTATATATGAAAGTTGGCTCTTCTGATTTAGATAAGTGCACAGAACCAACACATGAAAGCCCCAGAGGCCTTTGTGGGCCCCTACCATATTTTTGCACCAGAATAGCACAGACATATGAAAGTGGGCTCTTGATTTGGGGCACAGTACAGAATCCAAATGTGGGGCCCTTGCCATATCATTTCACAATATACTACAGACATATGGTGGTGGGCTCTTTTAATTTGAAGCAGGGAAGAGCCTAAATGTAGACCCTTAGAGGCCTTTGGGGACCCTACCATATTTCTATACCAAAATATTACATTTGTATGGAGGTGGGCTCTTCGGACTTAAATAAGAGCACAGAACTAAAATGTGAAAGCCCCAGAGGCCTTGGGGCACCTACTATATTTTTGCACCAGAATATCACAGACATATGAAGGTTGGTTCTTCTGATGTGGGCAGAAAACAAAATCTAAAAGTAGGCTCCAGAAAACCTTAGATATTTGAAAATGGACACTTGATTTAAGGTAAGGTACAGAATCCAAATGTGGGGCCCCTGCCATATTATTTCACCAGAATAGCACAGACATATAAAGGTTGACTCTTGAGTTGTAGAAAGGCACAAGTAAGGAGAAGGCTACAAAACATTTCAAAGACTTTAGCTATCCCTCGGAGTACTGTTATGAGCATCATAAGAAGTGGAAAGCATATGGCAGCACCAGCACATTGCCTAAATCAGGCCGGCCACCCAAAGTGGATGACAGAGCCAGGAGGACATTGATAAGAGAAGCTACCAGGAGGCCCAAGAGTAACTGAGTGGGTCTGGTCAATATGTGCATGTGACAACTATCTCCCAAGTTGGTTTGATGGCAGGGTGGCACAAAATAAGCCTTTCCTAAAAAAAAAAAAAAAAAGCGTCACACTCAGTCTTGTTTGCGCTATGCAAAAACACATTTGGAAGGACGGTTTTGAAGTTGGGAAAGAAAACGAGATGGGAGTTTTTCGACATGCCCTAACTGTACTGAACCATTGCAGAGACGAGACAAGACGAGCATTTGAGGTTAAAAAGTATATAAATTGTCAATTTGTTTAGAAAATAACTGATCATTTTGCTAGTTAAGACCCTTCTTTAGATAACATAACCAATTACTTTACTATATTATATTTTTTTTGTCATGATTTGAGCTAAAAAAAGCTAAATCTATGACATTTTTTCGTCAGATTTTGTGGCTGCTTAGGGCGTCACCAAGATGGTCACCGCATGAATTTACTTGCCATAAAGATATTTTTTGCCTCGAAAAACCCACTTAAATGTGCATCTCCAAAATATTACACATTTGCAGTTGCAACTCCACTCTCAACTCCCTTCCTCAAAAGAGTTGACACTGTTTCACAAAGGTCAACATCCAGATGCGTGTATGAAAAAAATTAGCCAGGAATAAGCAGCTCAGCAGAGCTTAAATAACACTATAGGGGGAAGTAAAATCTGTTTACATGAGTAATGGCCAGACTTAAACTCTTCTCCATGGGGACGAATAATAATTGAAAAACATTCACACATTATACATTGCAGCCATGCAACCAAATTTAACAGTTAGCTAATAGCACGTTGCATGTCTACTGGAATATCTGAAAGTCAATTGCCAAACAACTGATAGAAATAGTCCACTATGTGGACTTAATTTCATAAAATTTACAATTAATTTGCGACCTATGGCTCTCTCTCGCTCTCTTTCCTAAATGCCATTATTAATTATAAAATATAGTTTTTCTGACATATTGACTGGCCAGCTTATTAATGAGCTGTGAATGCCATATGAAAAGCAATCAGGCACTGTGCATGCATGACCTATAGTGTACACTTAAATACAAATGGTGAGAAATCACAGACTGGCTGCCAACCAACTAACGCACATTTGCTCCAATCTAGATAGCATAGAGAACAGACAGTGCTAATTAAGTTCAAGGGACGTTACATTTTACCCAATTAGAGTTTAATTAATACTACCAAATGGTTTACTATATACTCAAGTATTATAGCAATGATCAGGGTCTTGCAAAATACCACATGAGACAAAAAGACTGGATTTGGGCACTATTCAACTGCACTGACATTGATTAAACATTAAGAATTTGCAGCTGTACCTCACCACACAGACCGAAAAATGCTGTTCATCACCAAACTTAGCTTTAAGTATGTTCAGGATTCAAGCTACATTAAAAATGATGGCTTACAGGCATTAAAAAGAAACACTGGGCTTTAAAAATGCACAACTGTGATGTCGCCTATGCTTAATTTCCCTAGAAATGGTTACGAGACCTCTGTTATTGGCAAGGAAAGTTCGAGTTTTTGAAATAGAATCATATTTACAAGCCTTTTCCTGTTTCTGTGCCAGATTTAGGGTTGATGTTAGATAAACAGTATTTTTGGATGGGGCTGATACGTCTGAATCACTGAGGGTGATGAAAGGGGCTGGAACCCCTCGGTGGTCATTCACGCTTCCTGTGCCAAGACACGGATGATGAAAGAAAAAACACTTTGAGATCTGAGGTGATTAATGTGCCTCCCTGTGACTCGGGAAGGACGTTGCAAAACACTCAAAGTATAATTTTATTAAAGGAACACTCCACTTTTTTTGGAAATGGGCTCATTCTCCAACTCCCCCCCCCCCCCCCCCCCCCCGAGTTAATAAGTTGATTTTTACCGTTTTGAAATCCATTCAGCCGTTCTCCTATTCTGGCGATATCACTATCACTTATTAGCATAGCTTAGCATAGATCATTGAATCCTATTAGACCAATAGCATCGCGTTCAAAAATGACCAACAAGTTTCCATATTTGTTGTATTTAAAACTTGACTCTTCTGTAGTTATTTCGTGTACTAAGACCGGTGGAAATGCAAAGCTGCGAGTTTCTAGGCTGATAAGATTAGGAACTACACTTCCATTCCGGCGTAATAGTCAAGGAAGTTTGCTGCCGTAATATGGCCGAAGCAGGCGGAGTATTATCAGAAATGAGTTCCCAGATAGTTTAGCATTTGCACATGTGCTGCGTGGTATTACTGCTCCTGCTTCGGCCATATTACGGCAGCAAACTTCCTTGACTATTACACCGGAATGGGAGTGTAGTTCCTAATCTTATCAGCCTAGAAAATTGAAGCTTTGCATTTCCACCGGTCTTAGTACACGATATAACTACAGAAGAGTCAAGTTTTAAATAGGACAAATATCGAAACTCATTGGTCATTTTTGAACGTGATGCTATTGGTCTAATAGGATTCAATGATCTATGCTAAGCTATGCTAAAAGTGATATCGCCAGAACAGGAGAACGACTGAATGGATTTAAAAATGGTAAAAATCAACTTATTAACTCGGGGGGAGTTGGAGAATGAGCCTATTTCCAAAAAAGTGGAGTGTTCCTTTAACACAGTGTTATTCCACAATCTTTAGTGCTCAGAGGAAAGGAATTCAGAATGTGAAACTAAAAAATTGGAATTGGGAAATTCTTCAGGTGACTTCTGGACTTAATGCCATTTCTGAGCTGGGTCAAACAAGGCGACAGACGTCGCTTCAGGGCAAATCCATTACGGTGAGAGTAATTTACCACGGTTTTATATCAAAGAGCCTCTGGGGTCTTGACGGGCTGGGAGCAGGTTGCTTTGACCTTCCTCTGGCAACCTCAAACAATCAAGAAAGTGTCTGAGAAAGAGAGAGAACCAATAAAACAGTCCTTTGAGCATTTCTCTGCCCTGGTTGCCCGGCCAGGGAAGCCAAATGCATCACTGCACACTAGTTCAACCCAGCACAATGTGCCTGTTGATGGGGACACACAGCGTATCAGATCAGGCTGGGAGGAGACAGTGTGAGACGTACCCAAATGTAACTGAGAAAAACACGAAAAAGAATACAGTAGGTCATATCAACTGCTAAAGGGAAAAGTTCATTAGAACTTAAACTTTCATGGAACGAATATTATTGTCAATGTTCTGACGTCATGTCATACAGTTAATGTTTTCATGATCGATCGCTGCTATCATTTCAGTGCTCGGACAAACACAATCTTACTGGTTTTTCCACAAATCTCTTCCAGTAAGTGCACAACAACCTTTGGTTTACTGCCATGAGGGCTCTTTGAAGTTGCCTTTGGTAAACACAGACACAGACGCAAACATACATGCAATTACATGCAACAGGGCAACGGTGCGGTGCAGTACCGTGATCCATCACGCTTAGCTCGGCTGCTGCCAGTGAGAAAAACACCCAGCTGGATAATCACACACATACATACACACAATAATCCCACCCTCAATACTGAGTGTCTGTGTTTTAACTGTGTTTTCGGCATTCTGCAGCAGTGAAGTCACTCAACAGACTGTACTGAGTGGGAGTGAGTCCTTTTATGCAGGCAGGCTCTTATTACATTACAAGACCACAGAGCAGGGAAATCAACAGCTTTACAATCTCGTCAGTCCATGTAAGACAAGGGCTCTGCTCCAAATTGCTAGATTGTATAGCTGTCTACATATAGGCAATTGGCGCCTTTGTGCACAAAGTTTACTTCAGTTAGAAACGTACTCTAGGGTATGTGCGCAGTGTGGTCCACAATGTGGCCAAACTATCTGGTGTTGTTTCACAGTTGAAATGAAACTGAAAAACAATAAAATACTGGAGACAACAATTGATACTTGCATTGTGTGAGGGCATCAAAAGATAAACATAACTAGGGCCGACGCTAGCGATTGTTTTGGTTGTCGAGTAATCGGTTGATTATTCTGACGACTAATCGAGAGGGGATTAAAAGATGGATGCAACTAGGGCTGTCACTGACGATTATTTTGGTAATCAAGTAATTGTACGGTTATTCTGGTGAGTAACCAAATAATCGAGAGGATATTGAAAGATAGACAACTAGGGCTGTCACTAATGATTATTTTGGTAATCAAGTAATTCGTCGATCACTCTGATGAGTAATTGAATATTCAAGAGGGGATTAAAAGATAGACACAACTAGGGCTGTCACTAATGATTATTTTGGTAATCAAGTAATTGTACGATTATTCTGGTGAGTAATCAAATAATCGAGAGGGGATTAAAAGATAGACACAACTAGGGCTGTCACTAATGATTATTTTGGTAATCAAGTAATTGGTCGATCACTCTGATGAGTAATTGAATATTCAAGAGGGGATTAAAAGATAGACACAACTAGGGCTGTCACTAATGATTATTTTGGTTATCAAGTAATCGGTCGATTATTCTGATGACTAATCGAATAATCGAGAGGGGATAAAAATTGGATGCAACTAGGGCTGTCACTGACTATTATTTTGGTAATCGAGTAATTGTACGATTATTCTGGTGAGTAATCAAATAATCGAGAGGGGATTAAAAGATAGACACAACTAGGGCTGTCACTAATGATTATTTTGGTAATCGAGTAATTGGTCAATTATTCTGGTGACGAATCGAATAATCGAGAGGGGATTAAAAGAGACAACTAGGGCTGTCACTGACGATTATTTTGATAATCAAGTAATTGGATAATTATTCTAGAGAGTAATCGAGAGGGGATCAAAAGATAGACACAACTAGGGCTGTCACTAACAATTACTTTTTACAATTACTCTGACGAGTGATCAAATAATCGAGAGACATTAAAAGATAGACAACTAGGGCTGTCACTAATTATTATTTCAGTAATCGAGTAATTGGTCAATTATTCTGATAAGTAATTGAATAATCGAGAGGGGATTAAAATATAGATGCATATAGAGCTGTCACTGACGATTATTTTGGTAATCGAGTAACTGGCCAATTATTCTGATGAGTAATCGAATATTCGAGAGGGGATTAAAATATAGATGCAACTAGGGCTGCCACTGATGATTATTTTGGTAATCGAGTAATCAAATAAATCGAGAGACGATTAAAAGATAGACACAACTAGGGTTGTCACTAACGATTATTTTGGTAATCGAGTAATCGGTCAATTATTTTGATGAATAATCAAGTAAAATTGACTATACTGAGTGGAAGTTAGTCCTTTTATGCAGCCTGGCTTTTGTTACATTACAAGACAACAGTGTAGATAAAACAGCTTTACAATCTCATCAGTCCATGTAAGACAAGGGCTCAATTCCAAATTGCTAGATTGTATAGCTGTCTAACTATAGGTGATTGGCACATTTACGCCCAAATTATACTTCAGGTTTATGCATACTCTAGGATATCCGTACAGTGCATTTGACATATATATTGTCATACTTTGGCACTAATTAGTTGGTCCACAAGGTGGCTAAACTATCGGCTTTTGTTTTACAGTTGAATATAAACTGAAAAACAAACTACTGGAGACGCACCAACAATTAATACTTGCATTGTGTGAGGGGATTAAAAAAAATAGACGCAACTACGGCTGTCACTAACGGTTATGTGGGTAATCGAGAAATCGGTCGATTATTCTGAAGATTAAGCAAGTAATTGGATAATTATAATTAATTTGTTTTTTGAGGTAATAAAAACAGTCCTAACCAAACAGTGGCCTTTAAAATGACATCAAATACACATACAACAGAACTGAAGCAATAATAATTAGTTTAAATAAAGTATCAAAAGCAAGTAATCATATGGTTTTATTGAACAAAACTGTAAAAATACATACTGTATTACAAACAATAGTTATCCTTGTTTAACATTAACTAAACATAATTCAAATGTTCACTTTAATATTTGGCTCTTTCTTCATGACAGAAAAACTACAGCCACTGTAATTTCTTGAATATGTGGATATCAAAATGTGTAAACTATTTGAAATCGGAATAAACATACTTAGAAAGATACTAATGCATTCTCCCGTGTTGGTGTAGGTTTATAAATTATTTACCTTATCTGACTTTAGCTAAAACAAAACTGAATTTGCGCACATTGTGTTCTCAGATGAACATTAATAATAAACCCAAACTCACAGCAATAAATAAGAAATGTTTGTGTGGAGCAGCATTTACTGTGAACAGAGCGGTTCTGAGATGCACATAACCTAGACGCATTTAAATAAAGTGCATATATTTATTTAATTGAATCACAGCCTTTGTGAATTCACAATACCACTATGCTTTATTTAAATTTTTAATGCTCTTATTATAATGCGTTTTAATCTTTAATCTAATAATCTTATAATAATGCGTTTCATGGATTCTCGTCTGTGGAATCTGCCACTTTTGGTATTTTGCCATTTACTCAGCAAATATCGTATTCTATTTGAATCGATGAATTTTTACCCTGAAGTGTGTTGCTGCTTACTATGGTTCTTAATTTGTGTAGGTTTTGTAATCTGAAACATAGTATATAAATACGTATTGTATATAATACTGAATCGCAATTGTACAATACAATGGTATTTTGTACAGGCCCCCAACTCAGAAAACTCTGGGCTTAAAGAAATTTTGACATGACTTTGTGGTCGTGTGTGTTCAACTTGCAAATACAATCTATCCAACTTAACTTGAACACACCATTTAGCTTAGAATTGCTAAGCTATACAAAAACAAAGTCTACTGTATGTGTACATTCAGATAAGGCTCCTAGCTCCACCAAATTTCTTAAAATGCGCATTTGCGCTAACAAAAATCTGTGTACATATAAGTTATGAGCCTTCCAAATCCAAAATTATGACTACAAAGGACTTACGCTGTAACTCAACTCAACAAAATGCACAGATACCGCATTAACAGCATGGTAAAATACTCATACCCGTGTCTGTTTAAACTCCCAAACTCTTGCACAAATGACATCATAACGGAGTGGGGGAGTGATATCAGTGCTCTGCGTGTGCAGTGAAAATGAGCAAAAGAGACAGAAAAGAAGGGAGGAGAGGGGTTGGGGAGGAAAGTGTAGGCTTGAGGAGCCATGTGGGACATTTTTTGCAGTCCAGCCAGAGAATGAGGCAGCAGAGAATGGCTTTCATTTCTGTTGAGTTCAGTTAAAGGGGTTTGCAGACAGAAAGCAGTGTTTGTTTGTCATTTAAAGACGCAAAAAAAAAAAAAAAAACCTGTGAAATGCTGGACTGCTGTCGAGACATTATTCACCTTTCATTACCATTAGCAATTGTGCCAGAAGCAGAGAAAGAAAGAGCTTTGGACACTACAAACGATTGCTCACATGCGTCATTGCTTTAGAATCCAAGCAAAACGGTGAACGAATCATCTAAAAGCAGCTCACTAGAGTCCCGTAGTGCTTTTTCGGATCAAAACCCACATCGCTCACACTGAACTATGATTTATGGGATTACGATAACAACGCGGCCCAAATCCACTTTACCAGTAACCCTGATTAGAGCTGTCGCACTAAGGAGGTTTAGTCAAAAATCACATACAGCAAGTAAAGCGAGACTAAGACCCTCAGCGACAGATTATCACGCCAATATCTAACCTGATACGGAGTGTGGAAACGATCACAGACGACTTCGCAACCGTAAACAGACCACAAGCCGCCATAAAACAAGAAGTACATTGAAAATGAGTTTTATGCAATGACTTCAGAGTATCCAGAGCAAATAAAAGGAAAAATACTGAATATACAGAAACAAAGGAAAATTCTTTACATATTTTGTGGAGGAAATGGAGGTATTTAGTCAAAATTAGAGACATTTTACATTGCTTTTCATCAATAACATTGGTATGTTTTGAATTGGGGTCTAAAATGTGACTCAGTGTAAATAAAATAAAAATATAGCTGCAAGCAGCGATTACCAGGGTTCAAGCGCTTTAAGGCATTTAAGCACATATGATAAAAGACATTACATATTATTTATCTATATTTAAGCTTTTAACGACCTAAATCTGATTAAAAAGTATTTTTGGCAAATCTAGGGTAATGTACCATAGAAGTATTTACCATGTATTAACTATGTACCGTAGAATATTTCTATGATGTTTTTTTAACGTTTATGACCATTATAGCGGCAGCTGTGGTCTGATCTTCCTTAAACTTTGCATGCTTTTTAGAATCACCTGTCGCATGTGCTCCGAAGGTTTCGTGAAGTTTTGCATTTTCGTTTAGGCTTTATAGGCATTTGGGTATATTTGGACATGTCCCTTTTCTAAACAACCCCATTATAGCTTACCAAAGGGTACATTTTGCCGTCCCTTTGCGACGGAGAGTCGAAAGTTCAACTTTTTTTTTGTGATAATTATAGATATTCACTCCACAGAGAATTTTCCTGCACTGGTTTGGTTCCAATCGGGTTAAAAACCTAGGATTAGTTCGCAAAAGTAGATTTTTCAAAAAAAAAAATTTAAATACCTGAAAATTTCACCAGGGTGACGAACAAATCATAAGCAATAATGAGTGATTTCGCCCTTTTCATCACTGTAGCACCCCTGTTAGGCCAATTGGGGTGAGCCTTGGTCACATTGTAGATGGTGTGAGTACTACCATCCCTCCAAGTTTTAGGATTCTCCGACTTACGGTTTTGGTCTGTCTGATCAGTTTTACATGGAGATTGCTGATCTTTGGCCACTCCAACAATTGCAATAGGGTTTCAGCGCTACGCGCTTGAACCACTGATAAAATAAAATACAATACAATAAAAAGGTGTATGATTTTGGCCTGGTAGATGATAAAACAGTTATAAAAACATTTAATATCTCCTCCACTCATATTTGTATGCTCAACACGTACATCACAAATAAACTTTTCATCACTTGTAGTAAGAATGGGGCTACTTTGAATAGAGCGACTTGCACACAGGCTGTTCTGTTTCCCAGCATTCCCTGCCTCTGTCCTCAAACGCCCCTGACTTGCAACATCATTGTAACAAGAGTCCAAGAATCAGAATGACTGATCAAGCAAACAAGAACCTCCTCTGTCTTCCCCAAAGCACAACAAACCCCAAAACAGCACTTAAAATTAAGCTATCGACTCTTAAGCAGAGACTCAAAACCAAAACCTCAAGTCAACTGTCTTCATTTATATTTTATGCCATTAAAGCCTGACAAACCTAACTACTAAATCTACAGGGCTTTAGTTGTGTTTCCCAGACGTCAGAAATCACTCAGGAAGTGTAATCCAACCATTTAAAATGTCGTTTTTGTGGGCTCTCCCCACAGTCCCGTAAAGCACGCAAATGCTCAGAGTCAGGGACGCGCCGTCATCGCTCTCTCTCAGCGGCTGAAGGAACGGGAAGAACTGCAGCGATGTTAAATTAATCACGAGAGCTCAGAACGACTGTGACAGAAAGGCTGTAAACTGCTGGTTTTTGGGTTTGTGGTCATTACAACCGTCAGCGTTTCCCGCTCCAGGATTGTAAAACATCTCGCCAGGCCGTCGTGACTGCATCCATGTCATTTACTCCAAGAAAGGCCCAAATGCCACCTGACCAGCCTTCTACACAAGTACAAATAGGTGTATATGACTTTCTTCTTTCAGACGAATACAATTAGAGTTATATTAAAAACTGTCCTGGCTCTTCCAAGCTTTATAATGGCAGGGAATGGGGGGTTGAGATTTTGAAGTCCAATAAAAGTGCTTTCATCCATTCTAAAAAGTACTTCACACAGTCAAAATCTCAACAACCATTTTCCAGGAAGAACCAGGAAATTTTTTTTATATCTCCGGTTGTATTCGTCTGAAAGAAGACAGTCACCTAGGATGGCTTAAGGGTGAGTAAATCATTTGTAATTTTTCAAAAGCATCTCCAGACTCATCCGAAGGTCGTACCACGAGTGCACATCTCGCTGTGTGCTGAATGAAAAGGTGTTATGAGTCGAGGTTCAACTGAAGGACTCGCTGTGTGAATAAGCTTTATATAGACTTACCTGCTGGGAGCCCACGACCGCACCACCGCCTGTTAACGTTCACGCTGCTGGATCACCTGAAATAAACAAACATAAACACACAACCATCATCCACAGTGATAAACGCTGGAAGTAAGAAAGAAAATCGTCAGCTACCAGTAGATGTCGACTCAGACGGCACAAGCTTATCAAAGCTCTCCAAATAACTAGGTGCACTTCCTCCCTGATCTGACTTTGTTATCTCGTCAAACACTTGGAATGCACACGAAAGCCAAAAGATTAAAAACGTAGACAGTCAACCCCCTCAGTCAATATATGCAAAAATGGTAGGCCAGCCAAAAATCTTAAAAATTCGAACTCCTTCAGATAAACCTTGAGGAATCATGTTTAAAGTGCTTAGTGCTCTTCTTCTGCATGCCACATCTCACCAGGTCAACAAAGTTTGATTAAAAGGGAACAATAACCACATTCTAGAACCAAGGTCACATTTTTGGCTCTTGTAGTTTTTATTAGTTACCTTTTTTCTTAGCACACCACTAACCAATTAGCCTGCTAACTTAAAGGATTAGTTCACTTTCAGAATTAAAATTTTCTGATAATTTACTTACTCCCATGTCAGTCAAGATGTTCATGTCTTTCTTTCTTCAGTCAAAAATTAATTAAAATTAATGTTTTTGAGGAAAACATTCCAGGATTTTTCTCCATATAGTGGACTTCAATGAGGATCAGCACGTTGAAGGTCCAAAATGCAGTTTCAATGCCCCTTCAAAGTGCTCTACACGATTCCAGCCGAGGAATAAGGGTCTAATCTAGCAAAATGATCTGCCATTTTCTAAAATAATAATGATAACAAAAATGTATAGATTTTTTAACCACAAATGCTTGTGTTGCACTAGCTGGGCTTCACAAATTACGTAATGACGTAGGCGGAAGTACCGACCCAGTGATGACAAAGCAAACGTGCAAAGAAAGTCAAAAGTCAGTGGTTCAACTGTTATTTTATTAAGCTACAAAAAAAAAAAAGAGAAGAATTGTTGAATAAAGTTATTATTGTTTTCTTTGTGAACAAAGAGTATTCTTGTAGCTTCATAACATTACGGTTGAACCACTAATGTCACATGGACTATTTTATCAATGTCCTCACTACCTTTCTGGGCCTTCAACGTGTCAGTTACATAGCGGTCTACGCAGGGTCAGAAAGCTCTCAGCTTTCATCAAAAATATCTTATTTTTTTCACACAGACTCAACTTCATGATTGACCCCATTGAATAAATGACACGTTTTTCATGCTCTGTTCAGAATGTTTAAGAAAAAAATGACCCTATACTCTCCTTCATACTGAGAGACAGTAAGAGCTCAACAGACCTCCATCAAAGAGCTCAGCTAAGGGGAAAAACCCACCAAATTGACCCTGTCTAGAGCCTTCGGGGAGTTCCGCAGCATGTGATAACCATCTTTATCGTCTGTACCAACACATCTGTCTAAACACGGCTAGGTCAACCACACAGTGGTAGTAAATGCAGCGAGTCTGAACGTTATTTCACTCGGGATGTCAGATTATGATAAACTCTATATAAATAAAGGATCCATATAGGAACCATAGAAGGTTAACGGTTTGCAAATAACTTCTCAGCAAGTGCTTCTTAAAAGAACTTGATAGTCTTGATAATCTGAAAAACCTTTTTTCACTATAAAGAACCTTGTGAGTAATGGAACGATTCACTCTGAAAAACAAAGTTTTTTTTACAACAATGCCATAAGAAGAACAATTTTTGGTTCTGAAAAGAACTAACCATAAATTTAAAACCATTTAAAAAAAAATTAAAAACCTTTTTCCACTTTGAAGAACCTTGTGTGCATTAGAAAGATTCCATGGATGTTCATGGTTCTTCATGGAACAGTTACACAGTCAGAAACCAACTGAATCTGAAATTCAAGATTTCAGAAGAACCACAGAAAAACCATTTTTGGTTCAGAAAAGAAGCAACCCTGACTCTAAATCTAAAACCATTTTAAAAGTTTAAAGAAACTTTTTCCACTCTAAAGAACCTTGTGTGCATTAGAAAGATTCCATGGATGTTCATGGATCTTCTTGGGACAGTTACACAGTTAGAAACCAACTAAATATGAAATTTAAGATTTCAGAAGAACCATTTTTGGTTCAGAAAAAGCTAACCCTAACTCTAAATTTAAAAACAATTTAAGAACCTTTTTCTACTCTAAGAAACCTTGTGTGCATTAGAAAGATTCCATAGATGTTCGTGGTTCTCCATGGAACAGTTTCACAGAAACCAACTGAATCTTAAATTCAAGATTTCAGAAGAACCATTTTTGGTTCGGAAAAAAGCTAACCCTAACTCTAAATTGAAAAACATTTAAAAACAATTTAAGAACCTTTTTCTACTCGAAGAAACCTTGTGTGCATTAGAAAGATTCCATGGATGTTCGTGGTTCTCCATGGAACAGTTCCACAGTTAGAAACCAACAAAATCTGAAATTCAAGATTTCAGAAGAACCTTAGAAGAACCATTTTTTGGGTCGGAAAAGAACTAACCCTAACTCTAAATTTAAATCCATTTTAAAAGTTTAACGAACCTTTTTCCACTCTAAAGAATCTTACGTGCATGTGAAAGATTCCATGGATTTTCATGGAACAGTTAGGAACCAACTGAATCTGAAATTCAATGTTCACCAAACTCGAAAAAAAGAGTTTAATCCTGTTATGCTTCATGCAGATAATTCGGTCACGCTCTACTCACCACCCTGATGGAGTTCAGGGTCACTTAGATAACATCAGCACTTACATAATTGTGTCTGGCCTGTGTTGTCCTACAGACAGCTGGTGGCCCCTGAGGCGAGGTCCATCCTGCTTTGCCACTTATGCAAGCATGCTAGCCACATTTCAGTTGCAACCAAAACAATTAGCATCGGTTTTCACACTTCCAAACCATTTTTTGGCTGAAGAACCTATTAAATTTAGTGTTTTACTACAGTGCCATTTGTGAGAAATGGGACGCTTACGCAACACTAGGTTGTTAGAATGATTCTGTCAGACGGCTCTGGAATTCACAGACTGTCATTGCTGTGTTGGTCTCTTTTCATCAACCTAAGTGTTACGGTCCTCATAAGAGGACTGTGCTGAGATTTTGTGGTGTACTTGGGTAGCCCAAACCATCATTACTCTAGTCTCAACCTCGGACGGCACACCCACTCACCGTTCGCTGGACGGAGAAATGGCTGAAATCACCGGTTTCAATCTGCCTTACTGATTAGGGCTCGTCACGATTCTGAACAACATTACTATATTAGTCTGGAAAATGCATGAGGTGTACATGTAAAACTGCCAGTCTGTGGTTGTCAGACATGGTCTGAAGCCAACAGAGTGATCAAAGGGCTGAGAGGAAGTCCACTTTGAAAGGCTGACAAAGTATATTTGACAGACTAACGGGCAGATGAGTGTTCAGTAAACCATCTCAATATGTAAGCATCGGTCTTAGCCAGAACAGATGGTGCTCGGGAATCCCTTCAATAAGTGATAAAACCCCCTCAGGACCACTGCAGTGGACTGACAAGCCTTAAGAATATGAATACATTCGTGCCAGTGTTTTGTACGGGTATTTTACTTGCATACTTTTGTTACATAGCGACCAAAGCAATCTTCTCTTCCCCGAACCTGCCTAGCTATGATATGACATAATGGATTGTAATTACAGTCTTAATCACAGAGAAGGAGTATACTTTCTAGACCAATAACAGCAAGTTTTCCTGCTACCTGGAGCTTTAAGTCTTTGGGCAGGAGGTATAACCAAAATCTTAGATGAAAGAATGAATAATTTCATGTCATAATAAGCTGAAAATGTTTGATATTTTACATCTAATACAGTTTATTTTTGTATATAAAAAAAATATTGTGCATTGTTTGAAAGTCCTATGAATTAAATACCTTGCAAATAAAAGGTATTTCATGTAGTTCATTCCAAATCATGATATGAATCATATTTTATTATAATAATTATAAAGTAACAAGTAAACTGGATCCATAATTTCAAAGTATATCAACCTGTATAATATTGTAAAAAGATGACGTAATTTTAATGAAAAACACATACAATTCTAGTACTTTTTTATTTGGCTGACTTTAAATTACCTTAGCATATAGAGTGCAAAAATAATTGAAATAAAAGCATGAAGTACCATATTTGTAGTGACAATCATTATCAAAGTTCCATAATGATACTTTTACATTAACAAAATGACAGTAAAAAATTAGTTGTAGACTAAAAATTACCTTACCATATATAGTACGGCAAAAATGTAGCAAAATTGTATTGGTTTTGGAAGTAAAAGCATAAATTATCATATAACTTAAAGTGAAAATCATTATAAAAATGCATAATCAGATTTTTACATTATAAATAGTGTTAAAACAAGTGTCTTTTGTTTGTACAAAATATGAAAATGACCTTATGTATGATGAAATATGTTATCAGAAGTTCCTGCATGCTTTAGTTTAATTGTATATGATCAAATGTGTTTTGTTTTATGTTGTTTGGTTAATGTTTGCCAGTTTTAGTGTTGGTGTTTTTTGTGAACTTTGATTTATCATGGGGACTGTACAAAATGTTTGTATTTTTATGCGTTTATTATTTTATTTGATATTTTTACAGACATAACCAGTGAAAAATAACATTAAATTTAGGGGTTAACCTATTTTTCAGTAGACCGATAACCGATATTTTGAACCAATATACATGTCTGGTGTAAAAATGACAATTAAATGTTAAAATGATCAAAGGAAGAACTGACAAAAACTCGTTAAATGCTTTTAAGTCATTTTATCAACAAATCATTTTTGAAAATGAACGATACCGATAACCATAAAAAAATTGGTTTTATTGGAGTGTGGTTTGTGTGTTTTACTACCTGCATTATTATGCTGATAAGTATATTTTAAGGCACAAAGCAGATTTGAGTAATTCAGGCATGTTGGTATAATAACTATTAGGGGTTCGACCTATATGTGTTTTTTAGGGCAGATGCCGATCATTATAGATCAAGTAGGCTGATAACCGATATGTCTGATTTAAAAACGAAAAATAATGTCAAAATTAACAATAACAGGGCTCTGACAAAAACCTCTTTTAAATAATTTTATCAGCAAAATTGGTTTTGAAAATGACTGATACCGATAACCATAAAAATGCTTAATACTTGTGCCGATAATTGGTCAACGCCAATATAGTATAGATTTACAGAACTGTAAAACAAGCACCTAAATGCTTCCAGTAATGCCTGACAATCCAGTGAACAGGATTTTTAAATCAGGTAAACTAGAAACAAAAAAATATATAAATAAAGATTGGCACTTGAAGTAAATAGGCATAGCAACATTTTATCATTCAATGAAATATATGATTATTAGTTCATATTGTTAGCCTTCTGTAATACTATAAACAGTATTTTTATTTTTTTCTTAGTGTGTTTTTTGGGTTTTACTACCTGTAATATTATGCTGACAAGTATACACCACCAGTCAAAAGTTTGGACACACTTCCCCATCAAAGAAAATGGGGAAGTGTGTCCAAACTTTTGACTGGTAGTGTATTTTAAAGCACAAAGCAGATTTTAATAATTCAGGTATGTTGTTATAATAACATTATACGTAAGAATCAACCGATATGCGTTTTTCAGAACCAATGCCAGTACCAATTATTACAGATCAAGCAGACTAATAGCCGATATTTTAAACTGATATTTATATCTCATGTAAAAAGGAAAAATTGTCAAAATAAAGAATAACAAAGGCTCTGAAAAAAACTTTAAAGCTTTTAAGTAAATTTAATCTGCAAATAAGTTTTGAAAATGAACGATACCGATAACCATAAAATGCTTATTTAATCAATTTATATCAGTGCTGATAATCTGTCGACCCCTAATTATATTATAGACTTACAGAACTATTAAACAAGCACCTAAATGTTTCCAGTAATGCCTGAAACATTCAGTTTTTATCATAAAGTGAACAGGATTTATAAATCAGGAAAAAAGTTAATTGGCATAGCAACACTTTATTATTTAATGAAATATTAAGTTGTTAATTGTATTATTATGCTGCCAAGTATATTTTAAGGCACAAAGCATATTTTAGTAGTTCAGGTAATTTTGGTATAATAACATTATATTTAGGGGTCGAACGATGTGTGTTTTTGAGTAGACCGATAACCGATATTTTGAACCAATATATATGTCTAGTGTAAAAATAAAAATTAAATGTCAAAATTAAAAATAACGAGGGCTCTGACAAAAACTCTTTAAATGCTTTTGAGTAGTTTTAGCAGCAAAACGGTTTTGAAAATGAACGAAGCTGATAACCATAAAAATACTTAATATCGATATTACCTCTAATTATACTACAGATTTACAGAACTATAAAACAAGCACCTAAATAATTCCTGTAATGTCTGACACATTCAGTTTTTAGCGTAAAGTAACAGGATTTTTGAATCAGGAAAACAAAATTTTATAAAACAAGAAAATAAATAAATAAATATTGATTGGTACTTCAATTAAATATGCATAGCAACATGTTATTATTTAATGAAAAGTTGTTAAATGTATTATTATGCTGCCAAGTATATTTTAAGGCATTAGGGGTTGAACAATATGAGTTTGAGTAGACCGATAACCGATATTTTGAACCAATATATGGCTAGTGTAAAATAAAAATTAAATGTCAAAATTTTAAATAACAAGGACTCTGACAAAAACTCTTTAAATGCTTTTGAGTAGTTTTAGCAGCAAATCGGTTTTGAAAATGAACGAAGTCAATAACCATAAAAATGCTAAATATCGGTGCTGATATTCAGTTGACCCCTAATTATACTATAGATTTACAGAACTATAAAACAAGCACCTAAATAATTCATGTAATGTCTGACACAATCAGTTTTTAGCGTAAAGTAACAGGATTTTTGAATCAGGAAAACAAAATTTTATAAAACAAGAAAATAAATAAATATTGATTGGTACTTCAAGTAAATATGCATAGCAACATGTTATTATTTAATGAAAAGTTATTAAATGTATTATTATGCTGCCAAGTATATTTTAAGGCATTAGGGGTCGAACAATATGAGTTTTTGAGTAGAACAATAACCGATATTTTGAACCAATATATGGCTAGTGTAAAAATAAAAATTAAATGTCAAAATTTAAAATAACAAGGACTCTGACAAAAACTCTTTAAATGCTTTTGAGTAGTTTTAGCAGCAAATTGGTTTTGAAAATGAACGTAAATACTTCAAGTAAATATGCATAGCAACATTTTATCATGTAATTAAATATATGGTTATAAGTTGTAAATATACACATTTTTTAATTACAGTTTTTTGTTGTTGTTGTTGTTGTTGTTGTTAAGGCACAATGTTCTACCAATATGTTTTTCAGAGCCAATGCCGATACCAATTATTACAGATTAAGTAGTAGACAATGACCGATATTTTGAAACAATGTACTGTATACGTCTGATGTATAAATGAAAATTAAATGTCAAAATTAAGAATAATAAGGTCTTTGACAAAAACTCTGTAAATGCTTTTAAAGGAACACTCCACTTTTTTTGGAAATAGGCTCATTCTCCAACTCCCCCCGAGTTAATAAGTTGATTTTTACTGTTTTGAAATTCATTCAGCCGTTCTCTTGTTCTGGCGATATCACTTTTAGCATAGCTTAGCATAAATCATTGAATCCTATTAGACCAGTAGCATCGCGTTCAAAAATGACCAACGAGTTTCGATATTTGTCCTATTTAAAACTTGACTCTTCTGTAGTTATATCGCGTACTAAGACCAGCGGAAATGTAAAGATACGGTTTTCTAGGCCGATAAGATTAGGAACTACACTCCCATTCCGGCGTAATAGTCAAGGAAGTTTGCTGCCGTAACATGGCCGAAGCAGGCGCAGTAATACAGTACCACACAGCACATGTGCAAATGTTTACTTCCGTCAACATATCCAACGTGCATGCACAGCACAGACAGCGTTCCTCGCCATGGAGACATTTGTGAGAGACGATTTAGAAGATATTTACTTTGGTGCAGATCCTAAACCGTATCAATTTGAACCAGAATTCACTGAAGCTAAGGTTTTGGTACGCGAAAGACAAGAAAGTGTGTCTGAACTGCCTGGGACAGAAGGGATGAGGAGAGCAGATTCGTGCTGGTGGGGCTTGCCAACCCATGCCAACTAAAAGTGAGTGCCTGTGTTGTCGCGAGTGGGACCAGGTATTGCCATCGATGGCAAGGGTGGATCTACCTGATGAGGAAGTGTCAGGTCGCAACATCCGAGGACTTGGATGCAATGCTGCATCCTGCAATAGTCGATTTTTTTTTCCGGTTTGACAAAATAAACTAGAAAAAACGTCACACGCCGAGTGGACCTAATGGCCAGCTGTCGCAAGAGTAAGTTATTCCTGCTACATTATATAATATAAAGATTTTAAATGCATACTGTCAGTTTGCATTTTCAGGCTTACATTCATGATGTACACTTTTACTCAAAACTGACTTTAAAACACCACCGACTGTTCGCAATAACTTTCTTTTGCAATCACACATGGAATTTGGTCATAGCAAATACTAAGCCAACTGTTCGCCCAAACCTAGTCGTCAGGGGTTGCATTTCACAGGTAACGTTAGCAATTAATCATGTTTCACTTACAGCCGTGGGCAATGCTCCTTGTTGTCCTGTCTGTAACGTTAGTTTGAAGATTGTTGGGATCGCCGTGTCCTTTAGACGCCGTGCTGTAGTATCGGTAAAACTATCCAAATAGTCATCTGGTTCAAAATCCTCGGAGCAAACACGCCATTTCTTGATCGTTTCTAACGGTGTTTTGAGATCTATGTTCAGAGCAGCCAGCCATTGATTCATTAGTCGAAATTGCTTTTTTTTTCGTGGGAATTCTATGAAAGATGGTAGTAGATTACGTCTTCGATTAACTATCACAGCCCCTTACAATGCACATAATCATAGCTAATCACACACAGGTAAATCCAGCCACTAACAATTTACCAGCTGCAACTCTGACAGCTGCAACAACTGGAATTACACAAATTTAGCACCGGTCACATTGGAAGTTACCTAGCTGGGATCTAATTTCAGGCGCTGTGTGATATTAATGCGCCTGCTTCGGCCATGTTACGGCAGCAAACTTCCTTGACTATTACGCCGGAATGGGAGTGTAGTTCCTAATCTTATCAGCCTAGAAAACCGCTGCTTTACATTTCCGCTGGTCTTAGTACACGATATAACTACAGAAGAGTCAAGTTTTAAATAGGACAAATATGGAAACTCGTTGGTCATTTTTGAACGCGATGCTACTGGTCTAATAGGATTCAATGATTTATGCTAAGCTATGCTAAAAGTGATATCGCCAGAACAAGAGAACGGCTGAATGGATTTCAAAACGGTAAAACTCAACTTATTAACTCGAGGGGAGTTGGAGAATGAGCCTATTTCCAAAAAAAGTGGAGTGTTCCTTTAAATATTGTATTTGCAAATCAGTTTTAAAAATGACAGACCGATAACCATACATTTTGGTACCGATAATTGGTCAACTCCTAATTATACTAGACTTACAGAACTATAAAACAAGCTTCCAGTAATGCCTGACACGTTCAGTTTTGACTGAACGTGAACAGGATTTTTAAACTTTAAAATTTTTAAACAATAAATGACATAAAACAAGAAAAGACATAAATATTGATTGGTTTACATTAGCTAGCATGCTTTGATTGCTGACAGTGCTTGGTAAACAGGGTTTAATGGTCCACTGCTGACACAATGAAACGCTGCGGTGCAGCAAAAAGGAAAACCTGCTTTTAACCCGCCTGACGGTTATCTGATGTAGTGACTCAGAATCCCCTGGGAACGAGGAGCTCAATGGTGACGAGAAACTCTGTGTGTGTAGTGACCGTAGCCAAAGCACAAATGCATACAAACACTCAGCAGAGCCGGAGATACGAGGTCATTGCAATCTCACAGCTGGAGCAGATGGGCTGGAGACCTTTCGCTCCAATGAAAGGATAAGATTTTTAAACAAACAGCATGTGGTTTATGTAAAACAGCCCATCACTGTATCAAAAGGGTGTTTCCTGACTTTTAATACAGCCTAAGTAACTGATTTATCTTGTAAATTTATTAAGTTCTAATGAAATACAGACCAATCTCCGAGAAACAAATGGGTGCGGCCACTAAAAAAAGCAATAATTATGTTAGATCTGTTTATCAAAAAAATAAAGCTGTCATTATTTACTCATCCTAATGTTATTCAAAACCAGTATGTTGTTATTTTTATCTGTAATACAACAGAAGAAACTTTTTAAAATATTGTTTCAGGCCAATTTTTTATCTTTCATCTTATGAATTCAGAAGACTTGCACAAAGAATACAAACAACTTTTTTTTTTGGTCCTGCTCACTATAAACCCTTGTTTAAAATGTCAACAGCTGTAACTATTATTTAGAAATATCTACTTTTGTGTTGCACAGGCTGATCAAATCCCAGCATGTAGGTTCTGAACAACCTGAGGGTGAGTAAACAATAAAAATTTCATTTTCTACTCAACTATCTCTTTAAAAAGGCAGTTAATGCATGTTTATATGCTGGTATGAATCACCAAATCACTAATCGCATCAGAGATCTGCAGTCACACCCACTTGTAACATGATTTGTATCTTACGGACATGACTGTGGCGATGGGAGGGTTTCGGTTCATCTCGCACTGAAAAAGCAACTGATCTGATACACATAGATGTCCTGTGAGGCGTGAGGACTGCACACACCCAAACACACAGATGGATGGGAGGGAGAAACAACTGTGACTTTTCATGCACTGTCAGGCTCATTTCTTTCTTAGTGTCAATCTTTTTTATTTAACTATGCAAATGAGCATAAAATATGCCAAATGTTGACTCATGTGGATCCCAAACTTTCTTTACCACACAACCTTTCCTCCCAAAGCCCTCTGAAATCCATACAATAAAGGCAAGCTCTCTTTAATCCAATCATGCTTTACCACACACACAAACTTCAAGCTGGTGATTACTGCTGACCCTTTCTAACAGCTACTGTCGCGACAAAATTTAGAACAGTTCAAGTTCATGCAAATGAACAGCGATGTTGATGGGAGTGAAGATGTTGACTTGATGTGTCTCTTAGATTTGTTTTCAGCCTCTTCCGCCTCAATATGAGAGTACCTGAACACATAAACAATCTCTAGAACTGCTGAGAGTCACTTCATGAGAATTTTACTGTCTCTTGTAAGAAAAAAAACAACTACCATCAGAAATACAAACAGAAACTTAAAAGTCTTCACAGCAGCTCGTCAAAATAAAAGTTTGTTTTAACTTGAAGAAACTGTGACAGAAATCTATTACTTAATGTAGTGCTAGCCCTAAAATTATCATCAAAACATTGTTTTTAAGCAATATTTACCAACAAAAATAATATTTACCAGAATTTATTTGCCAGAAAAATGTAAATGCGTAATCAGTTATTTGGAGATGCTTCTGATTATTAAATTTGAATGAAACCATTAAAATGAAATTCAGAAAATTAATGGAAAGCACAGAATTGGGTAAAAATAAAACTACATTTGAGAGAAAAAAAAAAATGTATTTCATAAGGTCTTAGAAGATTATTTAATTGTTAAACTTTTAATGCATTGCTGTTAAATTGTGTAAGATTTAGCATTTCAATTAATTACATTTTCATTTAAGCATTAAAACAGTCTCGAAAAATTTAAATCAGAAAAACAACAACAACAACAACAACAACAACAACAAAAACGGAATACAGAAGAATTAAAAAAAAAAAAAAAAAAAAGAGTTTGGTTCGATTTGTCACATGTCAGTAAAAGAGTTCTCTCACTGGTCAGAGTGTACCTGTTTTTGTTCCAGGATTCCTCTCATAGCATCATCCATCTAAGATGGATTGACATGTCAACTACTGTACATGCAAGCCTTTGTGGCTTTATACTGTAGGTGTCAATACACACACACACACACACACACACACACACACACACACACACACATCGAAGCCTTCATTCCTGCTCTAACTTACGCATTTCCCATTATGAATAATGATACAGCTTGGTTCGTTATTCCACTGGGTCAGATTGCATTCTTACCACAACTAAACTGCTCCAGAGTTTGTTTTCAGTTGGGCTGAGACTTCCTCATTCAGGCTGATTATTTTGGTGTGACTCCAAGCATAATCGCCATGTTCATATATGCCTAAACCAGGGGTGCCCAAACTCTGTCCTGGAGGGCAGGTGTCCTGCAGAGTTTAATTTAAACCCCAACTAGACACACCTGAACCAGCAAATCAAGCTCCTACTAGGCATACTGGAAACTTCCTAACACACTTTTAAAAATAAAGGTCAATGGTTCCACAAGGAACCTTTAACATCCATGGAACCTTTTCATTCCACAAGAGGTTCTTTACAGTTCTTCATACTAAGAAAAAATTGTTCTTTTAAGAACTGTTCACTGAAAGGTTCTTTGGAGAACCAGAACAGGTTCTTCTATGGCATTACTGTGAAAACCCCCTCTTGGAACCTTTATTTTTAAGAGTGCAGGTGTGTTGACACAGGCTCTCGTGGACCGAGTTTGGGTACCCCTGGCCTAAACCATAGATCAAGGATTACCAACCCTGCTCAAGGAGAGCTACCATCCTACAGATTTCAGCCCCAACCATGCTCCAAGGTACCTCCTGCGAAGTTTAGTTACAACCCTAATCAAACAGGCCTGAACCAACAAATCAAGGTCTTCATGCCAGGCATGCTGAAGTAAGTTCGAAATACAATTTGCAGGACAATGGGACACCAAGAGCAGGGTTAAAGACCTAGGGCAGGGGTGCCCAAACTCGGTCCTGGAGGACCAATGTCCTGCAGAGTTTAGCTCCACCTTGCCTCAACACACCTGCCTGGAAGTTTCTAGCATGCCTAGTAAGAGCTTAATTAGCTGGTTCAGGTCTAATTGGGGTTGGAGCTAAACTCTGCAAGACACCAACCTTCCAGGACCGAGTTTGGGCACCCCTGACCTAGGGCCTAAAACCAGGGGTCTACAACCGTGCTCCTGGAGAGCTATGATATCTTGCAGAATTCTGCTCCAACTCCAATTAAACACACCTTCAGGTTTACTTAATAATTTCAAGTAGTTGTACTGGAGCAAGGCAGAAACTGAACTCTGCAGGACGGTAGCTCGCCAAGAACAGGTTTGGAGATCCCTGCCCTAAACAAACCAAAATAAGCAAGAAAATGCAGCATGTTTTGAAACAAACATTCCACACGAGCCAGGTTCAGTTATGTACATGCTAATTTGCAGGTGAGGTGGGAGAAGGCAATGCTCAAGTTCAAATTGCCTACTTCTGACCTCAAAGCATTCCAAACCATTCTAGTCATATTGCATTCCAGATAACTTGGGAAATAACCAATTGAACATTGTTTCAGTAGTCTTGGGAATTACATCAAATGGCACTTCTCAATGCAGATCAATCTGCTCCAACTTTAAAATTGGAATGGAATGTTCAAATTCTAGTAACATTCCCTAAAGTGGAAGTAGGAGAAGTTTCTAGTTCAGAGTGTCCAATACTGCGTCTGAAGGGTCACCGTACAATAGAGTTTAGCTCTAACCCTAATTAAACACCTGAACCAAGGTTAAAAAGGTCTTCAGGATATCTTGAAACTTCCAGGCCAGATTGTTGGGAGAAGCTGGAGCTGAACTCAAGGGCGTTGGCCTACAGGACCAGGATTGGACAATCCAGTCCTAGCTGAAGTGCAACAGAAGTTCTAAAACAGCTGGATGGAACACAGTGGATTGGAACTGATTGGTAAGGTCTCAAAGTGATTTAACCCATTTTAAAAGTTTAAAAAATGGGGGATATTAAAAAAAAGATAATACAACATAATGGTCAAAGTTTTCCCAAAAATGTCCACAAAAATGGTCATGGAACTTTTACAATCAAATACCTTTCTCATTTTGTTTTTCGTAAGTTTTTCCATCCGTAATCTTAGCGGCCCACCACATACCCCACAGATTCAGAGGCAGATGTGATCTTGCTTGTCAACTTGTTGTGAAATATCACTCTTGGCTGCTGATATACAAGCATCAAGCATGCAATACTTCAGAAAACATCCAAATACTACAACTACAACTCTCCCGGACTGTTCCATTGGGGGAAACAGTCATTCTTTTAAAATGTTTTTGTCAATTTTGAAAGGTTTGTGTGACACAGGCCATAGACCAGATCCATCCGGTGAACTGCCGTCATCACGGAGACCCATCTTGTGACATCAGAGGGTCACTGGTTTCCCCTTCCTCCCTGAATAGAACCATCACAATGACTGATCCATGAGATCATATGGGGTGACCTACATACATCCACTGACAAAAGACAAATTCTAGGGAAGAAAGTGACACCATGGACATTGTCTTTCTTCAAAGCCTGTTGTGTCAGCTTTGTAACCCACGAGACCATCTGTCAAAAAGAAAAAGAGCACTTCCTGTCCACTTAATCGAGAATAGGAAGAGGAAACCGAATGCTTTCCTGTCTCTGCAGTGGATTGCATCTGTCAATTGAACACACACTCACAACATAAACACAAAACAAATGCATAGGTTTACAGCACTGTTAGGAAGCAACAAGCTAAAAGTAGAACCACTGCTAACCTTTTTGCATATCCCAGTAGCGTGACAATAGTTCACATTATAGTAGCTATATAATAGTTGATTTAATCTTTTTTCCATTAAGTAGTGGTGTAGCATACCAAAACTTTAAACTGCTAGCCTATACAAAATGTATTTTATACTCATCTAAACATTGGGAAATTTAATTCATTTTAGAGCATTGCCTTCATTTATTTTGTAGTTTAGTGTCACTAACAACTAGCTTGACTGAACTATTAGCATTATAGTATCTATCTACACTTCCACAGTTGCTTTCCCAACCCTGATATATGTTTTCATGGCCACACATCCTCAGTGGAAACTCTGATATGAGTTTGGAGCTGTGCTTTGATAAGACTGAGACCTGCGGGGCTTGGTTATCTCACAGTGAACGTATCCGTCTCACCAGCAGGAAAATGTGGTGACGTGAAAGCATAGTACTGTATATGCAAGGATTTGTTTGGCTATACTTTCTGAGTTAAAAAGTTTCGAAATATCCACACAAATATGGTTAAACCTCTCCAGTAAACCCCCCACTAGCAGGAAAAGCACAAATTAGCCATAAATATATTTTTAAAAAAAATTAAAAGGTTTCTGTAACAGCTAGGAACTGTAATTAGCATCTTCCCAAAGCACCATAAAAATTGTCAATATGACTTCTTGGTTTCAAAACATTTCACATTTTCTAAAGCCATTGTAAGGAACATTGTGAAATTTAAGTTTTTACACATTACAAGTTGCTTTAAACTCAAAGACGCAACCACAAGGCCTTGAAATGAACACTGGCTTTTGAGCCAAGCCTCCAAAAAGCTTCATTTTTCACAAATTCTTAAGTGCAGGAGTCAAAACAGTAGGAGACTCTTCACACAATGATATCAGCTTTACTCAGGGAGGGGGTCAATGTGTGCTTGCTGTCAAAATACCAACACTAAACTAGCACGGCGACCCATGACAGGGTTGATTGATGCTGGTCGGTTCAAGAACTGAGAGCGTCACACAGAGATTGTGGCTCGAAACCAAAAGCCTTTGGGGTTTGTTGGCCGGCAATAACGGTCTTGAGCGAGAGTGATTTTTTTTCTAAGGTGATAACACATTACAAACTTGATGCTGCTGTTGCATTTTACACATGACTATGACTGCAAAAACAGCAGGTAAAACGCAGTTAAACGTCATGAGGAACATCTACTACCATAAACGTCAAGAAAATACAATCTCAGGCAGACAGAACCTGCTGTGCCACGTACTTTCAGGGTCATTTTTTAAGAGTAAACCGCTGCCTCGTCCTTGACTAAATTACCACATCCAGGAAACGGCCTGTAAGTGGTAAAGAGCTGGTGGAAAAGAGTGTACATTTAGACCTCAGTCATTATGCAAGAACGCTGCCCCCCATCTGCTCTTTAAATCTTTCAGTGTTATGTCCAGTTTAGTAACACTAAAGCAAAATTAGGACAGCATAACGCAAGTGTTAACCGCAGAAGAAGAGCGGGCCCTGCCCTGTAAACAGTGCTACGAGAACAAACTGCAATATCCTTCTCCTTTAGCTTTAGACCAGCCTCACCCATAGTCAATCTTATGGATCAATAACACAATTTTTAAGCTCTTTTTATCATTTTAGTGTATCAACATATTAAAAACATGTATATAATTAAGTAAATTACCTATTATAAGCATGTTTTTAACTTCTAAATAAAATTTAAAGGGTTAGTTCACCCAAAAATGAAAATTCTGTCAATAATTACTCACCCTCATGTTGTTTCAAATCCGTAAGACCTTTGTTCATCTTCAGAACACAAATTTAAGATATTTTTTATGAAATCCAAGAGCTCTCTGACCCTCCAGACAGCAAGGGTCCTTTCCACGTTCAAGGCCTAGAAAGGTAGTAAGGACGTCGTTAAAATAGTCCATATTAAATCAGTGGTTCAATCATAATTTTATGATGAAGAATTGTTGAATAAAAATGTTATTTTTGTTTGTTTTTTCTGCACAAAAAGTATTCTCGTAGCTTCATAAAATTACAATTGAACCACTGATGTCACATGGACTATTTAACGACGACGTCCTTACTACGTTTCTGTGCCTTGAACGTGGAAGGACCCTTGCTGTCTATGGAGGGTTAGAAACGAAACAAAAAGCAAAGCAATTCAAATTCAAATGTATGTCATGTGGTATGACCAAATAAGAGCCAAACAAGGTCAATATATCTCTTAAATATCAGATAATTTAACCTTTTAGACAAGGCAAGGTTAGTTTAGTTTGTAAAATGTCAAGTGGTGCAAATCAATTTTTATGAATTATTTTAATATTTATAGTCACATGCATGAAATGTGTAAAGAAAAATAAGTTGACATTTTACTTGACGGTTGCACCACATGACATATTTGGAGAATGTAACCGAAAAATGTACTTTAGAAACTAATGATTAAAATCTATACACTCAGAAAATGAGGAAAACGTTTTTTTTTTTTTTAGTTTAGTTTTTTACATTTTTTAAACACAAGCTGATTCGTTCATGTTGCATACACAGCCAATAAGCTCACTGCTTCACATTTAAATGGCTGGTTAGAATTTACTAAAGCATTTCGCAGTGCTCTTTTAGAGTTACTCTGAAACCGTCCACTTCCCCAGCTCCACCTGCATAGATCAGCTATGGGTTATTATATATGGTGATTGTGCAGCACCAATATCTCTTAAATACTCACAGCAGCGTATTGGTGTATGTATTGGCAGTAGCAAGTTCCCATTCTTGCTTTGCAGCTGGACCAATAATATACAACAACAGCAGCAGCAGCAGCAGTGTAGCATATCTATTCCACCAAGACCAAATGCATTAACATTGTCATATCCATTACCATGCTAAAACTTTTTTTTTTGCCATGATAGAAATTATTTTTCTTATAAAATGTATACAGTTGTCAAAACCACATGAAAGCAACATTGATTCAAGTTGGCATGTGTGTGTGATTTTTAACAGATTTGTTTCACAAGTCTACCTCAGGAAGACTAGACTTCGCCAGACGGACAGTGACACCACCATAAATTTCTCCAGATCAGACACATAAACCTGCATCACCCGCTGCAATGTGACCGCAGGTCAAGCTCTGCTCTTACTCTACTGTTAACTTTATCCATTACGACAGGATGCAACGAGCTGGATAAAAATAGCTACGCTTCTTCTACATGAACTTGGACACACAGCCTGGAACCAAAAGACTGTGGTCAAACAGCAGTGTGTTTGTTTGTTGAGTTTGTGTTGCGTGCAGATCGTTTAAGTCATTTCATGCCAGTCCAAAGCTGGTTGTGTTTATCAGATATCTGAACAGGGGAGCTTGTGTCTGTGAGGAACGTGATCCCTGATGTACACTTTGAAGATCCAGTAATAGAAGAGAATTCCATGCATTTGGAACCAGCTTGGATGCCCAACTATAATTTGGCAGTAGCATTACCTTCAGAAGGCCTTAGCACTCTTATTACAGTACACAGTAGTAAACCCGATCCTATCAGTCATTAACATATCTCTAAATACTTACTGTAACATACACAATCATTACCAGAGTGTAGAGGATAAACTTGTATACCAATAGGATAAACCAATAGGAATTTTAAAAGATCTCACAATAGATCTAGTGTTCCTGGATAAATCAGAGGGATTCTGTGGACCTTCATCAAATATTAGATGTACTTGATGGGTCCACAAACTCACAATGATTCTTCTAGATACATTTACATATTTAACCTTGCAGAAAGCACTGATTCCAAAAAGTGACCTTCAGTTAATTGCGAGGTATTTTTATTTTTGTACGTGACACTCGACAGATGTCAAGTCTTGTTTGGATCGGTCAAATGAGCTCTACAGACGAAACACTAATGTATTGTTTGTGAAAATGAAACCAGTTTTGGAACAAACTTGATTCAAATACTCTAGTCCTCACCTGCTGGTGTAATTTTGAAACCTTCAGAAAGAGTCAGCTGTTGAAGCTCTGAATGAATGTAAACAAGTCTTTTTTCGTGAACAAAAAAGCTCTAGGGTCATATTTATCAAAAATCATAAGGCTAAAGGCCTAAATTTAGTGTCACAAACATTTTTAATCCAAGAGAAATATACCAATCATTTTAACTCTACAAGTAGCTCCTAAACTCTCCTAAGATCTTCTATATCCCGAGTCACTTAAATGTAAAATTCATGTCCCACCAAGAAAACCATCCTTTGCAATGAGGTAAATCCTGCCTTACTGTTATATTAACGGGTTAGTTCACCCAAAAATGAAAATTATTAAATAATTATTCACTCTCATGCCGTTTAAGACCTGTAAGACCTTAGTTTATCTTCGGAACACAAATTAAGATATTTTTGATGAAATCCAACTACCACATTCAAGGCCCAGAAAGGTTGTAAGGACATCCTTAAAATAGCATATATATATATATATATATATATATATATATATATATATATATATATAAAATTCCATAATTTTGTGAAGCTACAAGAATTTGTGCGCAAAGAAAACAGTAGCTTCATAAAATTATGATCAAAACACTGTGCACATGGACTATTTTAACAATGTCTTTACTACCTTTCTGAGCTTTCAATGTGGTATTTGCATTGTTGTCTATTTCTGCTGTCTGTTCTGAAAATTTGTGTTCCAAATTTTAACTAAGGTTCCAAACATTCCAAAATTAAAGAATCAATTATTTTTGGCATCGACGTCCTACCATATAGATCTTGCAACAACTGTTTCCCTCAATGGAAAATTTGCCATTAGAGGTTCAACTAGGATGCCTAAGGTTTTGTCTCCAACATGCCAGTGACATACTAAACTGTTTCACCAACACACAATACAATTGTGTTATACTTTCTCAGTTCAGTCACTATTGGCAGGTGTGGCAAACCGTAAGTTTTAGACATTACTTGTGAATACAGGATTGATTCAGCACTTGACAACAGGAACTAGGCTAGGGTGTGTCCGCTTAGGCAGATGAGTAGCTATATTTAAGTTTTTTTTTTCTTTTACGCAATCAGTGCAATAGAGCACATTTCCTTTGTTGGCGGGATGCCACACACCACCCTCAGAGTCACGGTCAGAGGGTCACACACGTGACGATGTATTCTTTGTAACAGCACATTGACGAATCTGTTTTTTACTAAAATACATTAACCTTGGCATACACACCAAGGAAAAAAAAATGTAATAAAAAAGCTGTTTTGCAACAAGTACCTATTAAAGTAACACACTAGTAACACAGATTCACATTAGACACACACAACATATACATGTGTATAACTTCAGGCTAGACCTGCACCTGAAGATGTGCTCTCTACATTCCTGTGAAAGCTGAGCTGTTTTGGCTGGAGGGAGGGATGTACAGCTGCCAACACGTATATATCTTCATTAGCACACATGCGCTCGGCTTTGTGTGCTTAACCGTGAGAGAGGGCAAAAAAGTTGATACAAAAACTCAAGCGCAAGAATTCCAAACGATTCAATGACAAATTGAGCCGAGATGAGGATTAGCTTGGCGATTCACACCTTCAATTACGTTGTCAAAAGATGCGAGGCTTCGGGGAGGACATCTTTAGAAAAGAGTTCGAATAAACCCTGTGCATTTTAATCTGACCCCAAACCGCACTGGGCTGTAAACCAACCTCACCCATGGGAGTTCAGGCCCACTTCCTCTGAAACCGACTGTGATTTAAAATCTCAGGATTTGCTGAGGAGATCCGAGGCTCGGCGTGATTTAAACCTTACGGAGAAGCGAAGCGCTAGGAATGTTAAATTCAACAAGCGTCTACGATCTATCAATGAAGAAAAGAGTGGTTGGATGCCTTTGTTTTCATGGCAGGGAGATTCACAAATGAGGAACGCTGTAATGTCGGAAAAACGGACCCCCTAGGGATTTTATGGATACAAAGTGTTGCTATTAAACCACAACAAAGCCCCAGCGATGTAAAAACTGTACGGAGCTACATTCAGTCTTGAGGTGTTTATGTTTGTCTTTATAAAAGAGAAAGATCACACTATTCTGATTTAAGCATGTGGAAAAGGCTCTGTGTTTGACCAGTTCTTCACATGCTGCACTCTTAAAAATAAAGGTGCTTCACAATGCCATAGAAAAACATTTTTGTCTAAATGGTTCCATAAAGAACCTTTAACATCTGAAGAACCTTTCTGTTTTACGAAAGGTTCTTTGTGGCAAATAAGGTAAGGTAAGGCAAGCAAGAAATGTTTTTTTGTGAAACCAAAAATGGTTCTTCTATGGCATCGCCTGAAGAACCTTTTAAAGCACCTTTATTTTTAAGAGTGTACTTTTGATTCAACGCATAGGTTCCTGTTGCAATAAAAGCATTTTAGTCCCTGTTCTGAAGCAGAAAGACAGACGTGATGGGCACATCTGGGAGTGATTGTGCCGCTTTCAGCAGATGTGAAATGACAGTGATTGGTCCCATTAAACTCCTGACCTGGAACATTTTTACTAATGTGTTCCCAACACAGACACACGCCCCGTGGGTCAAGCCTCACCCTAAACACCACCGAACAACAATATTCCCCACACAAACCACAATTGAGCTGTTTGCACTAACAACTGTCAAACCACAGCTACATCCCTTCTGATACCACCAGCAAAGTCAAATAGTTACAAAACGTTGAGAGCTGGCCAAGTGCGTACAATCTCTTTTTAATTGAAATGAAATTTTAATCACCGTTACATTTGTTTTACTTAGTCCAATTTGAATCTCTTGCGTAAGACGTCTGGCCTCTCAGAGCCGGCATGCACAAAACTGGCTGAGACATCAAACGTTTTCGTCTCAAACTCATTTGAGTCAGCTCTTGGCATCTCGTTCTGTTTTTTTCTCTCCCTCATGGTCAGGGTACGACCTCGTAACCATGGTGAAGAGCTGCTAATATCAATGCAAATGGATTCTCTGCTCGCAGGAATTCGGCCGGACCGGAGGAACCCCGAGTGGCACTCCAGAGGACGAAATTTCATTCCCACAGAAAACCAAAAGCTATAAAACCTAACAAGAACAGCTTATTCGACATCTATAATTGAAATTTAGAGAAAAACCAAATTGTCAAAAATGTAGCACTTCATGTGATATCTTGTTCTTTTTAATCTAATTAATCTATTAAGCTTTTCTTAATCACTCATCAATATGCTACACTAGGATAAAACAATAAAAGGGAAAGGCTAAGTTTGTAGGAAAATGTATTGTTCTTGGTTTTAAAAAACTTTTACAACAACAAAAGTTACATTTATTGACTCTAAAATTGTCATGCGGTGCAACCAAGTAAAAAGAATCCTTGCTGAAAAAAGTATTCTTTTCTTTTTATCAAAAAATAAAGTAATAAATAAAATCTCACTGACTTTTGAACAGCAGTGCATAAAATAAATAAAAACTATAGAATATATTTGGTGTCAAAATTACACCACAATTTTATTCAAAGTTGAAATTAGAAAAATTATATTACTTAATTTTCACAATAAATATTACAAATATAAAAAAATATTTAAAAATTAATTATTTTAACATGGTTATTACAGTATTAAATGTATAAGGCCGTTTTCCCAACTAAATTGGAAAATTAAATAAAAGGTAATTGCGAGTTTTTATCTTACAATTTTGACATTTTTTCTCGCAATTGCGAGTAATAACTTGCAATTCTGAATTGCATGATATAAACTCGCAATTGCGAATAACAAAATTCAGAATAGTGGAATATAAACTCATAATTGCAAGAAATAAATTCTGAGATAAAAATTCACAATTCTGGCTTTTTTCCGCAATTCTGACTTTTGTTCACGCAAATGCGAGTTTTTATCTCACAATTCTGACTTTATTTCCTCGCAATTCCAAGTTTGTATTCGCAATTATGACCTTTTTATTCTCGCAATTCCAAGTTTCTATCTCGCAATTTTGACTTTTTTCCGCATCTGATAATTTGCATCTCGCAATTCGACTTTAGCAAATGCGAGTTTGTATCTCGCAATTCTGACTTTTCTCAGAACTTTTCTTTCTGCAACTCGCAATTGCATGTTAAGTCATAAAAATCTAAATTCTGAGTTTATAACTTGCAATTCAGAGTTTTTCTCACAGTTGTGAGTTTATAATCACACAATACTGACTTTATAACTCACAACTGCGAGAAAAAAATCTGAATTGTGAGATATATCTCGCAATTCTGACTTTATCCGCAAATATGAGTTTATATCTTGAAATTCTGACTTTTTTTGCAAATATGAGTTTGTATCTTGCGATTCTGACTTTTTCTTACAAATGCAAGTTTATATCTTGCAATTATGACTTTCCAGAAAATGCAAGTTTGTTTGCAATTAAATTTCTTCGTCTTTTTTTCCATGTTTCATGTCGTTTTCTCCGCACATTGGTTGCACAACATGACTTGAACTTAGCAAATACAGCAATTTCTCCAAAATCATGCTCATCAAATATATTCTGATTGGCCTCAAAGTCACTTTATTCCTTCAGCGAGAACAGAAACATAAATCGACTCCGGACTCTGGTCACATCTCCTCCGACCAGAAGGATGTTGAGCGTGTAAGAGGACATGGAAAAGATCTCTTAGGCAAGACATAAGCCCATTCAAAGTCTGTGAAAGGGGTCCTCAGTGTCACATCCGAAGCTCTCTCATGGGGTCTGTCCTCCTCTCATTTCCTGTGGTGGGATAGAGTTGTGTTATGGCTGTGAGAACCATCTCTATGGGGCCTGTTTCCACCCACACATGTATAAAGAGATTATTCTGACCCTTATCCCACAGACACGCCATTCCCGACAATGATGCTGTCTTATGCCACACCAGCACAACCAATTACACTACAAGACTTGTTCATGCTGCTCTGTCATTTATCTCATTCATCTATAATCATATAACCCAGCAGAACTGTATGTGGATATGTCTAAGACCACATTATGCTGCTGTGAACTTGTCCTGTGGGTTTATAAATCTTGCGTTTTTTACTGGTAGATGACAGGAATCTTGAATGTCAATGCAGATGTTCTTCTCCAATGGACTTCAGGTTGTAAAACTCTTGTTTAAGGGGTCGTCCAATAATAATAAGAGAAGTTCTTCTCTTAAAAGGTATTTCTTGAGTCAAAGACATTATAAGAAAGGACATTTTCATGTGTCGACAAAAGCCCATGTCTTTGACCCTCAATAACTAACTGTGTTGTGTGTCTAACTGTCTTTGTCTTAGGTAAGTCTTGTTCTAGTCTAGTCATTCGTGTCTTGATATCCTCGCCTGGTTTATCTCGTCTTGTCTGTTTTGCTGCCTGCCCTGGAACTCTCGTCTGTTTATTGTATTACTCTTTTGCCTAGCCCCCTGGATTACATTTGCCGTTGATTGACCCTCGCTTGATTACGGATTACTCTTGTCTTGACCTCATATACCTGTTTGCCAGTGTTTGACCCTGCCTGTTTTGACCATGTTTACAAATAAAAGCTTGCTTATGGATCCGCCCGCATCACATCCTTTTCTCTCCGTAACAGATATAAACTTCTTTCCTCACAATTGCATGATATAAACTTGCAGTTGCAAGTTATAAAGTCGCAATTCTGAGAAATATAGTCAATTGTGAGATACAGACTTAGAATTCTGACTTTTATTTCTCAGAATTGCAATATAAACTCGCAGTTGTAAGTTATAAAGTCAGAAGTGCATAATATGAACTTGCAATTGCAAAAAATAAAGTCCCAATTCTAAAAAAATCAAGTCAGAATTCTGACTTTTTTCCTTGCAGTTGTAAGTTATAGACAGATAAAGATGATATAAACTCACAATTGCAAAAAATAGTCTGAATAGTTCTGAGAAATAAAGTCAACTGTGAGATATAAACTCTGACAGAGTTCTGACTTTTTTCTTAAAATTGCGATATAAACTCGCAGTTGCGAGTTAAAGTCAGAAGTGCATAATGTCAAGTCGCAATTCTGAAAAATAAAGTCAGAATTCTAACATTTTTTCTTGAAATTGCATGCTATAAACACACAGTTGCAGGTTATAAAATCAGAAGTGAGTGACAAACTTGCAATTGGCCAAAAATAAAGTCGCAATACTAAGAAATAAAGTTAACTGCCAGATATTAACTCAGAATTCTGACTTTTTTCCTCGCAATTTCATGATAAAAACTCGCAGCTGCAAGTTCTAAAGTCAAAAGTGATATAAAACTGCAATTACAAAAAATATAAGGTTGCAAGAAGTCAACTGTGAGTTATAAACTCAGAATTGTGCCTTTTTTTCTCAGAACTGCGATATAAACTCGCAGCTGTGAATTATAAAGTCAGAAGTGCGTAATATAAACTCGCAATTTCAAAAAAGAAGCCGCAATTCTGAAAAATAAAGTAAGAATTCTGACATTTTTTTCCTCGCAACTGCATGATATAAACTTGTAATTCCAAGGTATAGAAGTAAGTGACAAACTCGCAATTGTGAAAAATAGTCGCAATTCTGAGAAATAGTCAACTGCGAGGTATACTCGGAATTTCTCGCAATTGCATGATATAAACTCGCAGTTGCAAGTTCTAAAGTCACAATTTGGAGAAGTCAACTGTGAGATATAAACTCAGAATTCTGACTTTTTTCCTCAGAATTGCAAATAAACTCCCAGTTGCGAGTTATAATGACAGAAGTGTGTAATATAAACTCGCATTTTCAAAAAAGAAGCTGCAATTCTGAAAAACAAAGTAAGAATTCTGACTGTTATTCTCACAAACTTGTAATTCCAAGTTATAAAGTCAGAAGTGAGTGACATAAACTTGCAATTGAAATAGTCACTGCATGTATAAACTCAGAATTTCTCGCAATTGCATGATATAAACTCACAGTTGCAAGTTCGAAAGTCACAATGTCAACTGTGAGATATAAACTCAGAATTCTGACTTTTTTCTCAGAATTGCAATATAAACTCGCAGTTGCGAGTTATAATGACAGAAGTGTGTAATATAAACTCGCAATTACGAAAAAATAAAGTCGCAATTCTGAAAATTGCGAGATATAAACCCTCAATTGCAAGAAAAAAAAGTCAGAATTGTGGGTTTAAGTCAGAATTGTGAGTTTATATCCTGCAATTCTGAGAAAAACTGAGAACTGCAAATCCAAACTTGCGATTGCAAGACAAAAAAATCTGAATTGTGATATATAAACTTGCAATTGCAAAAAAGTCATAGGCTGAGACTATATTACAATAGGCTTCACTCAGCCAGTTTTACACCAAAAGCATCTCGAAAAAGTTGCATTTTTAAATTCACTCTTTTTTTTTCAAAGCAAAGCTGCAAACGCTATGTAGTTGTTGCCTTTTCCAAAAATAAATAAATAATTATTCTCACTATTCTGACTTTTTCCACTTTACGATTCCTAAAAAATAAATTCTGAACTGCGAGAACTGAGATTAGCGAGATACAAACTCTAATTTATAGAGCTTTTAATATATATTTATTTTTTATTTCGACTTGTTGAATGAAAGGACACTTTTTTTCGTGGTGGAAATGTCCTTAATCATTTAGTTGTAACACAACTAATCAATATGTGGTTAGTTAAATCCCTAATTAACACCAGTTTAATGTCAGCGTAAACACATTTACATAAAAAAAAGTAGTGTGCTTGGCCAAGGGTGCAACCTTTCAGTCCCTGCGCCGCATGCAAATGGTGCAAAAGAAAACCAGGATAAAACAAACCTGAAATTAGACTCATATGGAGCGGCGAGACCAAAGAAAGCGAGAGTGAGTTGCACAATAAAAACAGCACCACGAGCACTCGCACACGCTCCACACATCCTCAAAACAAAATGAAAAGTTTCCATGGCCCAACGCAGTCAGCATGCGGAGCTCATATGTTTCTGATAAGCGGTAATGGGGAGCTGTGAGGTAATGATGAAGTCATGCTTGTCCGCTGGACAGGTTCAAATAAAAGACTGGTGCTTTCCAAATGGTTTCATACTTACTCGAGCGCTGACACACACACACACACACACACACACACACACACACACACAGAGAGAGAGAGAGAGAGAGAGAAATGTGACTCGCTTGCAAAGCTTGTCGGGACAAGAGAAGATAAAATTACGGTTTAAATGTGTTTATCTTTACACAAGGCTGGATAGCACATACGCTAAATGCATCTCTATACATATATCTGACCTCAGAAAGCATTCTCAGCCAGATGGAGCCGATCCTAAAGAAAGAAAAACAGAAAGAAGTCGCTCTGCTATGATCATCTGCAATATTCATGCGCTCCTCATGAAAAATGCGTGAAGAGAGAGACAAGCGGACACACCCGCGGAGCGGGAAAATAACGAAGAAAATAGCCTAATAACTGTTTAAGAGCTCATAGTCTACTATTATAAATAAATAAGTGTGACACTGATTTAAAATATTGCCAATATTAGCAGAGAACTGTATCTACACAGTGATAGCATGAGCCGTAATGTCTAATTTTACTCTAATGAATCGAAGCTTTTTAATGAGTCACTCAAAAAGATTCACAAAACAGAAGTTTAACGGATGGAATAAGATTCGATCAGTCAGTGAATCGTTTAGAGTCGAACAAATGACTCTCTCGCTAAAACCCCGAGTCAATTTCGGGTACGTTCAAATTGAACTAAACCAGGAATCTGTAAATCACATGATATACAAAATAGACCTAAAAAAATGATGATTTAAAGCAGAGTCTTTAATATTTAGTTACATTCTTGCTACATAAACTACATTTGTTAGCAAGAATGTAACTAAATATTAAAGTATATTATATGTTAAAATATGTTATTAAATATTAAATTTTAAACTACATAATAATCCCAAAACATGCCTATAACACATTTTCAACTGTTTTTGTGCTATATAACACATTTTCAAAAATGTTTTTACAAATACATTCTT
>NC_133367.1:36646737-36682486 GCF_049309525.1 Garra rufa | reverse complement strand
TGTACCATTCAAAAGCTTGGAGTCAGTATAATGTTTTTTGGGGGAGAAATTACAGAAATAAATAGTTTTATTTAGCAAGGATGCTTTCAAGTGATTAAAAGATGATAAAGACATTTATAATGTTACAAAAGATTTCTATTTCAGATGAATGCTGTTCTTCTGAACTTTCTATTCATCAAAGAAACCTGAAAAATCCTACTTAGCTGTTTTCAACATAATAATAATGTTTTTTGAGCAGCAAATCAGAATTTTAGAATGATTTCTGAAGGATCATGTGACTAGAGTAATGATGCTAAAAATTCAGCTTTGAAATCACAAGAAAAAACATTTTAAAAATATATTCAAATCGAAAACCGTTAAATACTACAAATATCTCAAAAATGACAGTTTAAACAGTAAAAATAATTCAAAATTGTACTGTTCTTGCTGTACTTTGGATTAAATAAATGCAGGCTTGGTGAGCAGAAACAGACTTCTTTAAAAAAACATTAAAAATCTTTTGACTGATAGTGTAGTGTATAGTTATAAATGTAATTTTTAAAGAAATGTATACTTTTATTCAATAAGGAAGCATTCAAAGTGACAGTAAAGATGTTAATAATGGTAAAAAGTTTTCTTTTTAAAATAAAAGCTCTTCTTTTGAACCATCTAAAAAAATAAATGCAGGCTTGATGAGCAGAAGAGACTTCTTTAAAACACATTAAATATCTTACTGTTCAAAAACTTTTGACTGATAGTGTAGTATATAGTTATAAATGTAATTTTTAAAGAAATGTATACTTTTATTCAATAAGGAAGCATTAAAAGTGACAGTAAAGATGTTAATAATGGTAAAAAGTTTTATTTTTAAAATAAACGCTCTTCTTTTGAACCATCTAAAAAAATAAATGCAGGCTTGATGAGCAGAAGAGACTTCTTTAAAACACATTAAATATCTTACTGTTCAAAAACTTTTGACTGATAGTGTAGTATATAGTTATAAATGTACTTTTTTAAAGAAGTGTATACTTTAAGTAAGGAAGCATTAAAAATGACAGTAAAGATGTTAATAATGGTACAAAGTTTTCTTTTTTTAAATAAACACTCTTCTTTTTAACCCGTATAAAATATTTAAAAGTTTTACTGTTCTTTGGATTAAATAAATGCACGCTTGGTGAGCAGAAGAGACTTCTTTCAAAAACATTAAAAATCTTACTGTTCAAAAACTTTTGACTGGTAGTGTAGTATATAGTTATAAATGTCTTTTTTTTTTAAACAAATGTATACTTTTATTCAATAAGGAAGCATTACATCGATCAAAAGTGACAGTAAAGATGTAATAATGGTACAACATTTTCTTTTTCAAATAAATGCTCTTCTTTTGAAGACTTCTGGGAAACTGGAAAACCAACCAAAAAAAGTTTTTTTTTTACTTAGAAAAAAAACAACTTCTTGTTTTCCTAAGGATTCTTATTTTAATTTTTTTAAACCTTCCGGGCACTTAAGGGGGTCTTAACATGCTCAAAAACTCTTGAAAATTTGCACACACGTCGGAATCTGCGGCCATCAGGACGCCACAGAGGCTGGGACCCGGGCGTGGTAGAGGGCCTCTACAGCGCCCCCTAGAACACATTTAGAAAACTTGATGTACTGCACACACATACTTACACGTATTCATATGAAACTCGGTACACATATAGATCTCACTGAGACAAATAACTTTTGTACTCTATGTCATAGGCTCCACCCAACAGGAAGTTTTAACAATCTTATATCTCACTTCAGAGGTCGTCATCGCGGTGAATCTGTTTTAGGGGCCGTTCACATGTCGCACCTAAAAACGCGTGGAAAACGCTGAAGCGCCGCCTTCTCTTTCTTTCCAAACCCAAAGTCTTTGCCAAACCGCTCTGTAGTTTGAGCTCCAGTGGCGTCTGCCGTTGCTAAGCAGCCATGACATGCGCTCTCCATAAAGACGCGGTAGTTTCAGCAAAGAATAAATATATTTTCAGCATTAAAAATCGCTTGCAGTAGCTCTGTTATCAAATTTATTTAAAAATGTTTATTCCTGTACAGCTTTGATAAGCTCTTTCTCCACCTTGCCAGTGCTTTCAGTGTTATTAAGGGAAAGGATGAAGCTGATTGGTTGGTTCATGTCACATGACCTGCGTTGGAGAGTTTTGAACAGTAAGAGTTGAGATGTTTTTATCTCGATTCAGATGTTTTATTCCCCGCCTTGTACGATTTGGCTGCTGCACACATTCATAATATGATCAATGAGAATGGACTACATGTAAGCTTTACCACAGACATTTGGACATCTGACTTTACTCCATGATAGGGTGACCATATTCTGAGAATCCAAAAAGAGGACACCCTCCCCAGGATGGGCTTGACTTGTAAATGTATGCTGAATGCAATTGGTTGCATTGTGTCTTTTTTAAACACTATTTTCATCTTTTCGGTCATGTTAAATGCCACATTTGCTTTTCCTTTATAATATTCACTTATGTTGTATATTTGAATATCATAAAATAACACGAGTGAATTGCTTTTTTTATTTAACATTAAATCGTTAAACCGAAACACATAAAAAATTTATGTTTATTTACAAAAAAATGAGTGTTTGATCATGCCCAAATACAAATTCAAATGTATTTAACTAACTTTAATTTTACACTGACTGTAATATAAATAGTATATTAGAAAATGTTTTCATTTAAATGGTCAGGATCATTATTGCATATATTATTTAGTAAACTCCTCAAAATATTTACTAAATAGAACTTAACTATATATTACAATTATTTAATTGAATAAAAGTTACACTTAAGGTGTTTGGTCACATTTGACTGCCAAAGAGTATGAGAACATATTAATTATGTCTCTTTATCGCTCCCCAGAATAAAATGCGATTGTAAAGCGTATTCAGAGTAGTTATCAATAAACTTAATCAATGCACATTATGTGTTAATAATTACTCGAAGTTGCTGCAAATATAGAAAAACTGCTGTCTATCCTACGTAAACCAATTCAAACACATTGACAGCGCGGAGTTGTTTGGAACTATTGAGAGCTCCATGAACCACGTGACCGCGCGGCGGCGAGATCAAAGCGTGTCGCAACTCTCTTTCTCTATGGCTCGTTTGTTTTGTTTTGACAATTGGGTCTTTCACGTCATCAGACAGGTACCTCAGAATAATGCCGGTGGGCAGTGGCTGCATTTAAAGTGTTGAATTAATGACGGTCAGTGAAATGAGGTAAAAACCCGGACATTTTATGATATTTTACAAAATCCCCCCGGACATAATTTTATAGCCAAAAAGGAGGACATGTCCGGGTAAAAAAGGACGTATGGTCACCCTACTCCATGATACACTTTTCATTTTTTCCAGGTTGACAAATGTCAAAGCATTTTATTTATTTAGAATTGTGGTGCCTTACACAAAAAAAAAAAAAAAACATTTTTGAAGAGTCAGGACTGTTTGCTATGATTGTTAGACCCAGATATATAATATTACTTTCATTAGTTGATCTTAGATTTTGCATTCTCCTGTGTGCACAAAATTATCATATAAAAATATGAATGTATTGGTTATTGGTATCGGCATCGGCCAAAAGAAGGACTTAATTATCGGCTATCGGTATCGGTTAGAATTTTTCATATTGTGCATCCCTACTTTAAATCCAAACTGGCAGAGGGTTACTGTGAATGCATGTGCCAACTGGGCACCGTTTTCCTCATTGATTCTTAGTTATGTAGTGCTTAAGAGTGATGTCTTATAACAGGAGTCACCAGCAAAGCAATATCCACACACAAATTGAACAGATAACGATGACATTTAAGCAGAAGTGGTGGACGTAATGCAAGCAATAATAACATTTTGTTATCATCATGAATTACATGTTCTTATCATCATCATAAGAATATAGGGAAAATGTAGCATATTAGTTCACAGTTGGCATTATCTGAAGTCCTTGCAGGGGGTTAGGTTTATAGCAAACTCCTCCTAGAGATTTAATGATATCAACATTATATTTGGTCAGTCTAATCTAGAGGCCTTAGAGATGTTAAATTGTGAAGATCTTGAGTTTTCGTTGAAGGGCGTGTCCGTGGCGGACTGACAAAGTTTGATGTTTCGCCATAGACATAGAAGTTGTTATAACTCAGCCATAAAATGTCCGATCTGCCTCAAACTTCACAGGTTTGGTAAGAGTCCTGGCCTGAAGACACCAAAAGGCCAATATTCAGATATTATCACAGCGCCACCTGTTGGCAGCAGGATATATCATATCTTTCACTAACTCAAACATACCAAGGTCAATCTGCACCAAACTTCATATGTTTGATGAAAGTGCTGGCCTGAACACATCTACATGCCAATAATCAGTTATAGGCATAGCGCCACCAGCTGGCAGCGGCAAGTTTGGCACATTTAAATGACTTTTGACATATTTCTTCTACATTTACTGTATTAAAAGCATACTGCCCACCGTTTGCTGTTTTCCTAAAGCCACTGGTCGGCGGTGAGCCCGGGTGCGAGGGCCCGTTCATCGCTGCTTGCAGCTTTAATTCTTTTTGTCCTACTTCCAAAATCAACAACTTAAACTGTAAATGTTGGTACAATTACCACAACCTGTAACCTATTCCATTTCTAAAGCAACCTTCCCAACACTGTTTATATCACGGGTGGCTGTTTTTTTCTAGTCACCCGGCATTGGCAGGTCTGGCAAAAAGATAAATCTGGAGGCTGATCACCCTGCTAAATAAAGTCCCTGGACAACAAAACTAGTGTTCGTTTTCACACCGGACCATCGGTCTGGCTTGAGTTACTCCCATTTCATTACAGCAACACGACAACAAAACAACTGCCTGCATGGTTAGATTTATATAGTTAAAGTTTGATACAGTAGATATAGAAATGATGCTACCGAACTACACTCTTTATTTGTAAGCAGTGACTGAGCTGTACAATAATGTTGGCTTCCAACGAGGTGTAGCGGTGAAGATGGCTCAGTTGTCCTTCGAATAATAACCGTTAGCCCGTGATAATAAGCACTAAGTAATCTGTCCGTCAACGAAATAGTAAGACCTAAATATAGTGCGCTCTTCAACACTCTTGGCTTTGTTACAAACCCCATGAGCTAAAGGCGGTAAGAACAACACTTTGAGATAAGCCAATAAACATTCACAAATAAAGACCTTGAATATATCAATCACGTTTTTTTAAAAAGTCAACACCAAATATCATGTGAACCTTATTTAAAATAAGCTACCAGTCAAAAGTTTTTAAACAGAATTTGAATGTTTTTTTTTTTTTTTAAGAAGTCACTAAGCCGGCATTTATTTGACTGGAAATGCAATAAAATTGTGAAATATTTTTACTATTTAAAATAACTGCTTTCTATTTGAATATATTTTAAAGTGTAATTTATTTCCTGTGATCAAAGCTAAATTTTCAACATCATTACTGCAGTCTTCAGTGTTACATGATCCTCCAGAAATTATGCTAATATGCTGATTTGCTGTTCAAGAAACATTTATTATTAATTAATATTTAAAACAGTTGATGAATAGAAAGATCCAAAGATCAGCATTTATCTGAAATATAAAAAAAAAAAACTTTTGTAACATTACACACTTTACCATTCAAAAGCTTAGAGTCAGTATATTTTTTGTGGGAAAGAAATGATAGAAATTAATACTTTTATTTAGCAAGGATGCTTTAAATTAATCCAAAGTAATGATAAAGACATTTATAATGTTACAAAAGATTCCTATTTTAGATAAATCAAACATTTTTGACTGGTAGTGTAAACAAATAAATAAATAAGTACATAAATATCTGTTTTTGCCCAGTTCTGACCTTTGCCCCTACTTGGTGCGAAGTAAATCCCGCCCCTGCGAGAGGAAATGACTTCATGGCTGTGGCAGGCAAATATGAAGCACTTCCAGTTGAAACATCTGTAGAAAACAGGAAATAGCACACTTTAGATCCAAATATATGCAGTTTTTAATAATAAATGGTGGCTACAATTGTGTAAAATACATCTAATCAGTAAATTGAGGAAATACTAAACAGTTAGACCCCATTAAACAGTTTGACAAAAGTATTTTTGTCTGCGTGTTGATGTATTTCCTATTGAAACATGAAGTTGAGGAACAGTAAATAGCCAGTAGCTCTTAGTTTATGTTACTGTTCCTCAAAACCACATGAGGTCACTTAATTTGCAACCAAATGATACTTGGAAAATAATACAAAGGTTTTTTTTAAGTAAGTGAAACTGAATTAAAAAGTAAGAGTGTTAGCTTTATTAAATACACACAAATGAACCATGTTTTACATCTTGCTAATGCTAGTTGATGACAGCTGGTATCAGAAAAAGGACATGTTTTGTCAACATATTGGACAAACCTGGTTACGTCTCCGAGTACAAAATTAAACATTAATATTTTTTATATATATATATATATATATATATATATATATATATATATACACTATACATTTTATGTGCTAGTACAGTTGAGAGCAAAAGTTTTCATACACCTTTCAGAATCTGCAAAATGTTAATTATTTTACCAAAATAAAAGGGATCATACAAAATGCATGTTATTGTTTATTTAGTACTGACCTGAATAAGATATTTCACATAAAAGATGTTTACATATAGTCCACAAGAGAAAATAGTAGTTGAATTTATAAAAATGAGTCAGTTCAAACGTTTACATACACTTGATTATTAATACTGTGTTGTTACCTGAATGATCCACAGCTGTTTGTTTGTTTGTTTTTTTGTTTAGTGATAGTTGTCCTTAACAGTTAATTTGCCAGCTGTTCTTCAGAAAAATCACATCTTCAGGTCACTGATGCTTTCCTTCTGAAGCATCAGTGAGCGTTTGAACCTTCTGTAATAGTTACATATGAGTCCCTCAGTTGTCCTCAGTGTGAGAAGATGGGTCTCAAAAATCATACAGTGATTGTTTGAAAGGGTTCAAATAGACAAAAATGCTGAAAAACCAAAGAATTTGTGGGACCTGAAGGATTTTTCTGAAGAACAGCTGGCAGTTTAACTGTTCAAAACAAGGGACTTATAAACAACAATCACTAAACAAAAAAGAAAAAGAAAAAGAAAATATTATCTCTTGTGGACTATTTAACATCTTTCATGTGAAATATCTTACTTAAGTCAGTACTAAATAAAAAATAGCATGCATTTTGTATGATCCCTCCTATATTGCTAAAATAATTACAATTTTGCAGATTCTGCAAGGTGTATGTAAACATTTGACCTCAGCTGTATACAGATGGCCTAAACGTCTAATCTATAGACTAAGAGTTAACCAGCTGACCAGTGCAAAGTCTTTCAATCGTTTCTGACAAACACAAAATCTGGTATTAGCACACGTCACTCAGTATACCAGTCTGTAGATAGTCCACTCCCCACCACTGTACTGACAGCCCTAAAAATAGAGTCCTCCAAAATCACGTCCTGCCGCTTCCAGTCTCCTGAATTTTCAGCACTTACACTGAAGGACAAATTAGGAGATTTGACTTACCTTGACTGGCAGCCGACGTGTACGCCATAGTGTTACTCAATGCCATGTTGAGACATCCTTCAGACGACACTGGAAAGTGCACCGCTCCGAGCGTCGGGCTGTGAAGGGACAGCACTGCATTTAGATCCTAAATCCCAGTGCATCTGGTCTGACTATATCTTATGACACAGCTCGAATTCAGGTCACAACCCTCTCTATATGGAAGAAGACTTCTTTATAAAATAACTCTGCGTTTACTACGGAGATAGTCTGTACTCATAAAATGCTTAACAAGAGTATCACAGGCGATGACCGGTACATAGCAAGGATCAAAATAGACCACATACAAACAAGCCCTTTAAAAGTATCTCGTTTCTATGCCCATGCATCCGAGTTTGCTGGTTGATTATCACCATCATAGATCATAGGACACTTAAAAATACATTGCCTCACAATTGACGAATGTTGTAACATGACACAAATGGTATTTTCCTTTGTACTCACCTTTCGGTGTAGAGCGAACAGTTCTGGAGATGTAACTTGCCCTTCACATGCTGGTCCCAGTCCTGAAAACAGCACACACATATGATACGCCTGTCAGATAGACTTCACTATGAGCCTTCTCTATGAGAGTGAGAGATTCCCCTGGCGTAGCCGCAACCTGGGCCAATTAGAAAACTAGACGTTCGCAGCGGAGAAAAGGCAAGCAATAGTTGAGGACGAATATGATTACGGCAAACTCTTGCAGAACAACTGCGTCCTCGCCCCCCTCTGAACCTGCCTCCACTCGACACATGCCAGCTGCCACAAAAGCATTCACACCCTAGTGTAACCAATGAGCCCATTTTAGCCGAGTATCACGAAAACCCTCTCAGTTCTGCAGAAATGTTTGGAAAAAACAGTTGCCGCTGTCGAGGCCAACTGGATTTCAATTCTGTGGACTGAATGCTGGAGCTTATGTAGATACGGTACGCAGTTCATAAGCAGAAATCAAAGCTTTGCATACATTTGCCACATGTAGGACAATAGTGAATGTCTTGTTTAACATATATTTGATTCTGTCACACCTAAGATCTCAATTGGAAAGTGCTAACAGGTGGCAATGGAGTCCTAAATGCTGTCTGATCCAATCAAAATTCTGAGTAGTTGAAAACACATCACATTGGTAAGCGTACATGCTAATCCATGTTTGAGGTTGGTTTTCCTTCAATCTCAGCCAACAAGCCAGATCTACTCACCTTCAGGTTGTAAACCTTCTTCTCACAAATGGTGCACTGATGGGGAAGGTGCGAAGGTATTATCCCGTGATAGTCGTTGAACTGATGGGGTTGTAATTGCAAGGTCACCCCTTCTTCACTCTGGGGAACCTGCGGCTGCTGTTGAAATCCTGCTTGTTGCCCAAGGGGTGGGCCGATCCCTGGACCACATGTTGAGTTGAACTTTGGATCTGCTGTGGGTTCCTCAGGGTTGTACAACTCTGCTCTCTGAGCCACAAACCCTGGTCCAGGTGGTGCCCAACCACCAGAAGCAGTTCCTGTACCTATATCCATCTTCCCCAAGTTAATCGGACCTTTCCATTGATCCTTAGATCCTAGATTCTGCTCGTTGCTTCCTCCCATGAAACCAGTTTGTTGTACTGGTGCCTCCGAGGAGTAGAAGTCTCTTTGAAAATTACTGTGGACGTTGTTTCTGGGTTGTGTAGAAGCTCCACCATACTGTGCTCCACCATCACATGTTTTACTAGTAACCACCGAAGCTCCTCCCAGATATCCGAACTGCAAGCGGCGATCTGTGTCTGTTGAATACGTTCCAGCCTTTTTTCCGAAATCATTGTGCTGGCTTGCTTTTTGGTTGGACACCCCACTGTAGTTAGTGGGCCTGATTCCAGTGGGATTTGTGGCAAAGCCACTACCAACCAGTTGTCCCAGTGCAGCATTTGGTGGTGGGAAGGCTATGGGTGGAGGCGGAAAGGCCCCACTGTGAGCCTGGGCCATGCTGGAACCCCGGAGATGGTTGAAGAGAGGTTGAGACATGGCCACATTGGAAAGAACCTGGTTTAGGACAGTGGCTGCGGCGGCAGTATTGGTGGTCTGGGCTAGTTTGAGGCGGTGTAGGGTGAGCTGGGCCTGGAGCTGAGCCAGCTGAAGACTGGCAGGACTCAGCAGCAGGTTCTGACCCACTCCAGCATGAGCACCAACCAGAGGAGCAGACTTGTTATCAAGCTTTTCTCCAGAGGTACTGTGGAGAGACACATAACAGTTCATCAATTAAATGTACGCAGTAATAAAGTTTACATACACCTTGCGGAATCTGCAAAATGTGAATGATTTTACTATAAAAATTCAGAAGAATCCTCACAAATTCAAAACGATGTATTAAGAGCATTAAGAACTTTTTGGATTTGAAGATCAGTGTAAATTGAACTTATTTGGTCTTCTGTGAAACATGTAAGTATCTTCTGGAATACTGAAGGCCAGTACTTAAAGGCAAAATAAGACAAATTTACATCTTTTTTCTTTTAATTTATTCTGCTCTACTTCATTCTGCTCAAAAGTTTAATGCATCTGCTTAATGCATCGTTTTTCCTTCTGGAGCATCAGTGAGTGTTTAAACCTTCTTTAATAGTTGCATATGAGTCCCTCGATTGTCCTCAGTGTGAAAAGATGGATCTCAAAATCATACAGTTATTGTTGGAAAGAGTTCAAATACACAAAAATACTGAAAAACCAAAGAATCTGTGGGACCTAAAGGACTTTTCTGTGGAATGAGGGGCAGTTTAACTGTTCAGGACAAACAAGGGACTCATGAACAATTATCATTAAACAAACAAACAAAACAGCTGTGGATCATTAAGGTAACAAAGTATTAAGAATCAAGTGTGTGTGTGTGTAAACTTTGAACAGACTCATTTTTATAAATTCAACTATTATTTTCTCTTGTTAACTATATGTAAATGTCTTTTATAAGAAATATCTTATTCAGGTCAGTACTAAATAAACAATAGCATGCATTTTGCATTTATTTTAGAAAAATAATGAACATTTTGCAGATTCAGCGAGGTGTATGTAAACCTTCGGCCTCAACAGGTACTAGACATCAACAAGTGACTATCCAAACAATTCTTCTAATGTTAGTGTATGGTTCCCATTTGATTCAGATTAAGAAAACTAGAAAATGTTCAAGCAATTGGTTAATATTTCTATTTAAAAAAAAAAAAACTAAGTGGCTATTAAAAAGAATCTCAAAGTTCAAAGAATTTGCCCAGAACGTTACAGGAACAAAAACGCTTACTTGGGTCACTACATCAGTAGTGGTGCCGAAATGGGTTTTGTCCAATTCATAAAGATTCTTCCTGGCCAGACATGAGTACAGAAACTTTGGACTCCCTGTCCCTGCGTGAGTGGACTGATTAATGCGCTCACATGCTCGCTAAAATTAGCAAGCACTACTATCAATCAAAATATCTGTGCAAGCCTGATACCACTCTCGCTGAGCACACACCCTCCAAGCCAAGAGCTGACATAAGTGGCAAAGCCCCACGGGAAAGTTGTAATAGTGGTGAAAGAGGGAACAACAATGTTTCTCAAAGGTATAGATGACTTTGTAGACCTTTAACCTTGTGAGGTAGTTTCCAGGTGTTTCGAATGCAAACCAAGGTTGTGCATGAGCAGTCAAGAAACAGCTGGAACAAGGGGAGGCCCTCAGATCCTTTCAGATGTGAATTTGTGCAACTGAATCTTTTGGTGGGATTAGCACCTCTCCAGAGCAGTGCTAGAGTCATTTAAGATTATGACACGGTCTTACAGGAGCCTTTCCAGATCGTAAAGTTCACACATCAGTGCCGGATCAAAAGAAGTTATCCCTTCTTTCTTTAGATGAGAAGATAATGAGAAAAGCCTTTTTGTCTGTTCATTACACAAATGTCCCAGTACCCAGGGGTAATTTACCTCTCCACATCTTGTTAAAAGATCCCACTCGAGGATTGATGAATGCAATGCTGTCGCATTTACAGGTGAGAAAACGTCACAGTACAAAGCACATGATATTACAATAATAATGCCTTCCATTGTCGCTCAGCCTGCAATAGTGTAATGGAATAGGGCTAATGACGTATTATGTCTGTGTGGATATGGGCAGCATTAGTGCTGGAACATACCCCTGGTTGAATGTGTAAGAACAAACCAAAATATCTATACCCATAGCACATGGCTACATCAGTATTTAAAGCATTAGTCTAATGAATATAGAGTTGCAGCGAGAAACGGGCGACCAGACCACCTCTGTTTCAAGCACTCCTGATATTTATGCAGGGATACAGTGACTCTCATCTGTCAATGACATTACACAGCAGGAGCCAAGCAAGGCTAACCAACTGCTAGAGTGCATACACGGTTATTGCTAATATAATAAGCTGAAAATATGTGGGGTGGGACTTGATTTTATCCTTGAGGAATTGATTGGGTTGGAAGACGTTTAAGATGGAAGTTTAAAGAGAATTTCATTATCATGCACAATGTGACCAAGACTGTGAAATTAAGGTTTTTGTGGATTTTTCTCCACTAACAGTGAAATTTGTTAAATAAAATGAGTTCGTTTAACTCAGCGGTTCTCAATTCCAGTCCTCGCGCCCCCCTCTCTGCATATTTTGCATGTCTCTCTTAGTTAACACACCCGATTCAGATAACCAGCTCATTAGAAGTGAGTCTGTTTACTATACTTCGAAACATTCATTCACATATTTGCACTACACCACCGCATGCAGCGTCTTCACACACAGATGAAACTTACTAGAGAAGTGTGACATAAGTGCAGCTGTAAATAAATGCATTTTAAATTTATTGTTTAATTATTTATGGCGGATAGGGAGAGGACTGGAATTGAGAACCGCTGGTTTAACTCAAAATTTTTTTTTAATTATTTAAACTCAATATATATTTGTGATGTAAACTCAGAAGCTAATTTGGTTAAGCAGAACTCAATTTAAATAAGTTACTAGAAATTAATTGATTCTATTATTGCCATAGTCAATGGCTGATCACAAAATATTTAAAAGCTTTGATGTAGTTTCGATACAGCTTCGAAGAACTCTACACGATCACAGCTGGGGAATAAGAGTCTTATCTTGCAAAACAAAACATTGTCATTTCCTAAAAAAATGCACTAATTGCACTAGCTCAACTTCACGCATTATATTATGGTTAATTCTTCGTCTGTGTACAACGGTTCAATAAAAAACGCTAAGCTGAAAATGGCCCAACATCGTAGTTTTACCTTTTTTAAAAAAAGGCGTTTGACTTTCTTTGCACGTTCGCTTTTTAAACACTGGGTTGGTACTTCCGCCTACATTAAGCGTTTCAACATGATTACTTTATGCGTGAAGTCCACTATACGGAAAAATAATGCATGGTTAGTTCTTCGTTTGTGTACTTCGATTCAAAAAGGTAGGGTAGGGCGAAAAACTCCATCTCATTTTCACAGTGAACTTCAAAATCACCCGACATCGGGGGGTTTTTTTTACCGTTTTTTTGTAAAGGGTGTTTGACTTTCTTTGCACATCTGCTTTGTATACACTGGGTCAGTACTTACACCTATGTCTTGCGTTCCAACACGATTAAGTCCAGCTAGTGCAAGATAAGCATTTGTGGTTAAAAAGTATACAAATTATTATTATTATTTTTTTTTTAGAAAATGACAGATTGCTTTACTAGATATAGATAAGACCCTTATTCCTTGGCTGATTCCCATTGAAGCCCACTGTATGAATAAGTAACACACGGTTAGTTTTCGTTTCTGTACTTTGGTTCAAAAAGATAGAAAATGTAAGAAAATGTATAAATGTTTTGCTAGATTAGACCCTTATTCTTCAGCTGATTCTCACTGAAGTCCACTAAATGGAAAAGTAACACATGGTTCTTCGTCTGTGTCCTCAGGTTCAAAAAGGTGAATTTTCTCTGCCAACTTTAGAATCATCCGACAACATTGTTTTACCTTGTTTTGTAAAGGCCATTTGACTTTCTTTGCACATTTGCTTTGTAAACACTGGGTTGGTACTTCCGCCTACGTCACGAGTGACCTTTCTAACGTGACTGCATAATGCATTAGGTCAAGCTAGTGCAAGGCAAGCATTTGTGGTTAAAAAGTATATACATTTAAAAAATTTTCAGAAAATGGCCAATCGTTTCACTAGATAGGACCAATATTCCTCATCTAGGATGGTGTAGAGCTCTTTGAAACTGCATTGAAACTGAAATTTGGACCTTCAACCTGTTTGATCCCATTAAAGTCCAATATATTAAAAAAATCATGGAATGTTTTCGTCAAATACCTTCATTTCTTTTCACTTGAAGAAAGAAAGACATGAACATCTTGAATGACATGGGGTGCGTAAATGATCAGGAAATTATCAGCATGTTAGCAAGTAGGGTTTCTTATGCTCTGGGAAGCACTTTATATCTTCGTGGAAATTAAACAATGTACATCCAGTTTTATTTTATTGTTATAAGCGGTACCAGCAGTATAAGGACAGTAAACAGGTACTTAAACGTGGGATTATATTACCACGTTACTAGACGTGTACAACCTGGCATGTGAAACGGCATGCGAAAATGTAATGGAAATCTTGGGCCAAGACACAACATACATAAATTAGATTTTACGGTACAACTGGCTGTTGAGACCCAACAGCTGGTCAACTCCAGCATACCACGACTATGAGTGCAGAAACGCAGCCAATGATGGATTTCAAAAGTCTAGCTTTATGGCTGGCATGCTATAAAATGATCTTACACGTCATAAGTAAACGTGAACGCGACGACTGACTCTCTTAGGATTGAGTTTCGAAAACATTGTAACGTTAGTAGAACGCAAGTAGTGCTGAATAGATTTGGTCAACAGATTCGTTTTTCTTCCTCTAAATAAATTTGAGTGTGGTTAGTATATTGTAGCATTGCTTTTTTGTCAGAAATGCATCAAAATGTTTGATTATCATTGGCGAAAATGCATAAACATTTCTGTCTGCAATTTCGTTTTGTTAAAGAGGACTGTATGACATTACAGTGGTGTCGTCCTAACTTCATGACTCAAAAGCCCAAAATACATCAGTGACATACAACACAGCACGCTCAGCTACCGCCGCAAACCAATACGGCCAACACAGCTGCCCGCTCGCTTCTGCACTCGACTCGTCTCATATAAGCAGAGGATTCAGGAGTCAAATGCCCTCCGCCAATTAATACAAGCCCGTCTTAGGACAGGAAATCTGCGGAGCATAATTATACTCCATTGTGCGTGTACAATGTCTTTGCACCAATCAGGGCCGTGGGAAGGAACAATCTGTGGGATGCTTGGTCTATCTCTAGATAATCCCGGGATAAATTGGCAAGAGTACAGAGGTCGTGCCCCGCCGACCTCAACTCTGTCCCGAAAGCAACTGTTCCAGTTTATAAGAGCTGCACTTTTATTGGCTGGAAATGCATGACATCATGGCACAGATAGAGGACGGTGCCTGCGATGCCTCCTGATATTATAAAACAGCAATTCAATACGTGCTAACAAAAATGTTTTGTCATGGGACAATATTTGGCCCGAGATACAACTATTTGAAAATCTGGAATCCGAGGATGTAAAAAAAATCCAAATGAATGAGTCTAAATGAAGTTCTTAGCAATGCAGAAATTAAGTTTTGATATATTTATGGTAGGAAATTTACAAAATATGTTCATGGAACATGATCTTCATTTAATATCCTAATGATTTTTGACATACAAGAAAAATCGATCATTTTGACCCATACAATGTATTTTTGGGCTATTGCTACAAATATAACTGTGCTACTTAAGACTGGTTTTGTGGTCCAGGGTCACTTTTGTTTTCCTTTTTGAAAGAAATGAATATGGTAATATATATATACATATATATTTAAGTTCTTTTCTGTGTGTACATACTATGTACTTAGTAGCAATTACAATAGCTTTGTAATAACATAGTAATAAGCCTGAAATCTAACCTTAACCATAAGTTTAACTTGACCAAAGAAAGTACTGAGTAGAATAAGTACACTGTACATACTAAAATAAAGTGTAACCATTAATACTTTTATTCTGCAATGATCCACTGAAATTTTTTTTAAAAGATTTACTATTTTGAGTAAATGTTGTTAGTTTGAACTTCCTATTCATTAAAGAATCCAGAAAAAAATCTGTTTCCAACAACAACAACAAAAAAAAAGTAGGCAGCACAACTGTTTTTAACCTAAATAATGTTTTTAAAAAAGTTTATTGATCAGCAAATCAGCATATTCAAATGATTTCTGAAGGATCATGTGACACTGAAGACTGAAGTAATGATGGCTTTGGATCATAGAAATAAATTACGTTTTTAAATTTTAAAATATTCACATAGAAAGAATAATAATATTTCACAATTTTACTTATTTTTACTCTATTTTTCAAACAAATGCGACCTTTTTGAACACAAGAGATGAGACTTCTTTCAAAAACAACAGTCTTTAGCCTCAGCCTACGAAAACATTTGAATCTATTACAATATTACAAAACAGCATTTACCAGCAACAGAGAATTGAGAAAATCCACAAAGTGGATACATTTAATACATTTAACAACATCTACATAATTCAAAATGGGTTTAGTATTGTTTTTTTGTTTTATGTTCTCTTGACTGTATTTACTGTAATGTTTGCTTTGTTTATTGCAGGTTCATGTGTTAAATGTTGTGGCATGTTCTGCTGCTGTAAAGCATTACATAGTCAATAAATCAAAATGCTCTCATTTCATGTGGCAACTTTACACTAACATTGATTTGTTTTTTTTGTTTTACAATTTCCTCTTTTAATCTACTTCATCCTGGAATTAAACGGCACTTAACCATGTTATTGTTATTCAATATTCATTAAAAGTTAAATAGTCCTAATTAAAATTGTCTGTAGAAACCAAAAATCTGAAGTTTAAAATGTTTCAAGACATCCATATTACAAAAAAATATCACAAAATACAACAAAGCTCCCAAACACATAGCTAATAAACATTACGACAAGGAAATAAGAGGCCGAATATCCCAACAAATCTTAACAAACGTGTAACGGTGAGCATATATGAGCATATTCAATTACCGCTCACAGGGGCATCTGGTGTCTGAAATGTAAGAAGGTTTTCGTTTCACACTGGCTTTAAATGCAAGCACACTATTGAGCTTAAAGTGTAAACGTACAAATAAAATAATCTGCAAATGCAGAGTATTCTAACTATATGATCTGAATTCACTATAGTTTTATCGAAGACAAGAATCTATCTATAATCATATATAAAATGTATTTCAAATGCTTTACAAAATATCAAACAAATTCACAAATTTAATTCATTTTATTATAGTAATTTTTTGATTAACCAACCAAAAAAGTATTTTAGGAATTTAAGAATTTGAACTAACTTTCAAGTTTTATTTTACTTGAGCTTACAGAAAAACAAACAAGTAAACAAAAACTATTATATTTTTTGTAAGTAACTAAACAGTTTTTTACTTTATACAAAACAGATTTGCAGTAATAAACAGAAAAACAACAGTATTTATGTTGTAAGATTCATAAATTATCAAACAAATGTAATTTTATTCATTTTATTTAGCTTATACCTTTGATTAACCAACCAAAATAGTATTATAAGAATATATGTATTTGAACTAATTTTCTAGTTACATTTCAGTCGAGCTTACAGAAAAACAAACAAGCAAACAATTATATTTTTGTAAGTGTAACAAAAAAGGATACAACTTTTCAACTTTATACACTACAGATTTGTAGTAATAAGCAAAAAACAACAGTATTTATATTGTAAAATTAATAAATGATCAAACAAATGTAATTTTATTAATTGTATTTAGCTAATACCTTTTTGATTAACTGACCAAAAAAGTATTATAAGAAAAATATCTTATTTCAAACAGAAAAAAATATTATTTTTCTTACCCCATTAGCAGGTTATTTTGCTTGTTTCAAGCAAAAACACACTTAATTTTGACTAATTTTACCCGTCTAGAAAATCCTTCTTGATTTAAGAATTTGTAGATATTTTGGCTGGAAACAAGACAAAAAATCTAAGTAACAAAAAGCATTTTTGCAGTGAATTTGAACCAATTTTCTAGTTACATTTTAGTCAAGCTTGGAGAAAAACAAACAAGCAAACAAAAACTATTATATTTGTGTAAGTGTAACTAATAAAGTAACACTTTTTTTTAAAAAACAGTATTTATGTTTGAAATTCATACATGATCAAATAAATTTAATTGTATTAGATTTATTTAGCTAATACCTTTTGATTAACCAACCAAAAAAGTATTATAAGAATTTGCAGAGAAACAAACAAGCAAACAAAAACTATTATATTTTTTGTAAGTAACTAAACAGTTTTTTACTTTATACAAAACAGATTTGCAGTAATAAACAGAAAAACAACAGTATTTATGTTGTAAGATTCATAAATTATCAAACAAATGTAATTTTATTCATTTTATTTAGCTTATACCTTTGATTAACCAACCAAAATAGTATTATAAGAATATATGTATTTGAACTAATTTTCTAGTTACATTTCAGTCGAGCTTACAGAAAAACAAACAAGCAAACAATTATATTTTTGTAAGTGTAACAAAAAAGGATACAACTTTTCAACTTTATACACTACAGATTTGTAGTAATAAGCAAAAAACAACAGTATTTATATTGTAAAATTAATAAATGATCAAACAAATGTAATTTTATTAATTGTATTTAGCTAATACCTTTTTGATTAACTGACCAAAAAAGTATTATAAGAAAAATATCTTATTTCAAACAGAAAAAAATATTATTTTTCTTACCCCATTAGCAGGTTATTTTGCTTGTTTCAAGCAAAAACACACTTAATTTTGACTAATTTTACCCGTCTAGAAAATCCTTCTTGATTTAAGAATTTGTAGATATTTTGGCTGGAAACAAGACAAAAAATCTAAGTAACAAAAAGCATTTTTGCAGTGAATTTGAACCAATTTTCTAGTTACATTTTAGTCAAGCTTGGAGAAAAACAAACAAGCAAACAAAAACTATTATATTTGTGTAAGTGTAACTAATAAAGTAACACTTTTTTTTAAAAAACAGTATTTATGTTTGAAATTCATACATGATCAAATAAATTTAATTGTATTAGATTTATTTAGCTAATACCTTTTGATTAACCAACCAAAAAAGTATTATAAGAATTTGCAGAGAAACAAACAAGCAAACAAAAACTATTATATTTTTTGTAAGTGTAACTAAAAGTAACATTTTTTTTTTTATTTTATACGATACAGATTTGCCGTAATAAACAGAAAAAGCAACAGTATTTATGTTGTAAAATTCATAAATTATCAATCAAACTTAATTGTATTAATTTTATTTAGCTAATACCTTTTTGATTAACCAACCAAAAAAGTATTATAAGAATATAAGAACATAAAATATATATAAAAAATAATAATATAAGATTCCTTCCTTTACAAGCATTCAACTTATTGTAACTTATAGTATTATTAATTGTAATAATAAACTGATAAAAAATTATAATAATAATATTATAATATGAAGATATTTAATTATTGTATTAAATACCTATTTCAGTCTGGTCTAGTTCTTCTTCTTCTTATTACAATTTAATACAGAAACAGTTTTCACTCAGAAATCGCTGGTAAATTGAACAAACAATTAAAAAGAAACAGAAAATATGTCATTGAAATAAATGACATTTTGAAATTTGTAAGTAGAAAAACGTAAAACATACTCCAATGATCTCGGTTTTACTCAAATTTGTGAGATCTTTGATTTACAGTGTACTTAAGTTGATTCAGTTACATTGAACAAGATTTTGCCTTCAAAAAATAAACTTCAACTTAGATGTTTCGCACAAACTACAACTAACGCAAAAGAAAAAAAAAACCTGCAACAACCTCCAAAACTGTTCAATTTCCGAAGAACCACTTCGTCATCGTATCTATCGATATCGACCCTGCTCCTGAAACGCCACACCAACAAACATCTCACAAAGCTTTTTTTCTCCACACACTTTAACACTACAACCGCAGGCCGCTCAGAGAGGAAATATTAAATTAGCCCCTTGAGATGTGTGACAAACAGATTTAAAAGAGCGTTAAATCAAAAGAAACCTGGCAGCCACAATTTCTGGCAGAACACACAGTCAACACATCAGCAGGCCGCTGGCTCTTACCTCGCACAGTTTCTTCACTTAAGCCTGCGGGGTTCTCTCTGTTTATATCAGCCTCTGCTCGGATCCGGCAGGGCTTTGCGTTCGCTAGCCGCCCGTACTTCCCTTTGCCATGAATGCGTGCTTGCTTTCGCAGGCTGATTTGGCCTGGAATAGCGGCTGGGGGTGATGAAGTGTCACATGTGCTTCGCAAAGTGTGTGAAGGGAAAACAGGGAGGGCGATGTTACGTGAACTAACACTTTATGGATGAAACCATTCCCAAATGGGATGTGTCTCTTCATCCCATGCATCCAATATAGATTCTACACGCACATGTATTTAGCAGATCAACTTGGACATGTGCAACAGAGTTTCTAATTACATTTGAGCAAACAAGCAAACAAAAAAACAATTATATTTTTGCAGGTATAACCAAAAGTAACTTCTTTTTACTTTATGCAATACAGATTTGCAGTAATAAACAGAAAAAGAACAGTATTTATGTTGTAAAATTCACAAATTACGAAACAAATATATTTTTGTGTAAAATTTATCAATTCAGTGTAATAACTGTGTAATAATATAGTCATGTTGCTTTAATCACGTTAAAATTAAATCATTTTTGCAAAACAGCTAATTTCTTAGTATATATAGACAACTGATTGTCAAAGTTGTAATGAAACAAAGATTATATTTACTAATTTAGTTTTTCTACTTCGTAATTTCATGCTTAATACAACTTCTTTCTTTGAAATTGTTGCGAAAATTGTTTTTACACCAATTTTTGTGGCTTAAACTACAGTGCAGTCCTATATTTATTTACTACATATGTAAACTATTGTACAATAACTATTATCTACTAAATAATTTTAAAATTAGGTCTAGATTTTAGCTATTTCATATAAAACTTGTAGATTGTCTGCAAAAACATTTATTTTTTATCTTTAATGTATATAGAAAAGATATATATTTTTTTATCAAATTGTTTCTACACCAATTTTTGTTGCATAAACTACAGTGCAGATTTATATGAGAAAAATATCACAATAACTATTTTTTTATTGAATAATTTTAAAATTAGGTTTAAACTTTAACTATTTCACTTAAACTTGTAGATTGTCTGCAAAAAACATTTATTTTTTATCTTTAATCTATAGAGAAAAGATATATTTTTTTATAAAATTGTTTCTACACCAATTTTTTTGCATAAACTACAGTGCAGATCTATATTTATTTACTACATATGTAAACAAAACTATCATACAATAACTATTTTTTACTAAATAATTTAAAAATTAGGTCTAGATTGGAACTATTTCATTTAAACTTGCAGATTATCTGCAATAAAACATTTATTTTTATCTTTAATGCATATAGAAAAGATATATTTTATAAATACTTTCTACACAAATGTTTGTCGCATAAACTACAGTGCGGTTTTATATTTGTTTACTACATATGTAAACAAAAATATTGTACAATAACATTTTTTTACTAAATAATTTAAAAATGAGGTCTAGATTTGAAGTATTTCATTGAAACTTGCAGATTGTCTGTAATAAACATTTATTTTATCTTTAATGTATTTCAAAAAGATCAAATTGTTTCTACACCAACTTTTGTAATTATAATTCAGTGTAATAACTGTGTAATAATGTAGTCATGTTGCTTTAATTGTTAATATTAAATAATTTTTGTAAAACAGCTGATTTTTTGTATATATAGCCAACTGATTGTCAAAGTTGTAAACGAAACAAAGATAATATTTACTATTTTAGTTTTTCTACCTCGAAATTTCATGTTTAATACAACTTTTTCCTTTTTTTTTCTCAAATTGATGAGAAAATTGTTTTTACACAGATTTTTGTCGCATAAACTACAGTGCAGTTCTATATTTATTTACTACATATGTGAACAAAACTATCGTACTTTATACAATAACTATTTTTTACTAAATAATTTTAAAATTAGGTCTAGATTTTAACTACTTCATTTAAACTTGCAGATTGTCTGCAAAAAAAAAACATTTATTTTTATCTTTAATGTATTTCAAAAAGATATATTTTTAGCAAATTGTTTCCACACCATCTTTTGTAATTACAATTCAGTGTAATTACACTGTAATAACTGTAGTCATGTTGCTTTAATTGTTCAAATGAATGAAATTTTGTAAAACAGCTAGATATATATAAAAGATATGTTTTTATCAAATAGTTTTACACCAATTTTTGTAGCATTAACTACAGTGCAGTTATATTTACTACATTTAAGAAAAAATATCGTACAATAACTGAATAATTAACTATTTTTTCTGAATAATTAAAAAATGAGGTCTATATTTTAGCTATTTCATTTAAACTTGTAACTATTTAATTTAAAAAAATAAAAATATGCAAACAAAAATATTGTATTATAACTTTACTTTACTAAATAATTAAAAAATTAGGTCTAGATTTTAACGATTTCATTTAAAATTGCGGATTTTCTGTAATAAAACATTTATTTTTATCTTTAATGTATATAGAAAAGATATGTTTTTATCAAATAGTTTTACACCAATTTTTGTAGCATAAACTACAGTGCAGTTATATTTACTACAAATACCGTACAATAACTGAATAACTAACTATTTTTTACTGAATAATTAAAAAATGAGGTCTATTTTTCAACTATTTCATTTAAACTTGTAACTATTTCATTTAAACAATAAAAATATGCAAACAAAAATATTGTATTATAACTATTTTTTACTAAATAATTTTAAAAATAGGTCTAGATTTTAACAATTTCATTTAAAATTGCGGATTTTCTGTAATAAAACATTTATTTTATCTTTAATGTTTATAGAAAAAAATATGTTTTTATCAAATTGTTTCTACATCAAATTTTTTTTGCATAAACTACAGTGCAGTTCTATATTTATTTACTACAAATGTAAAAAAGATATCGTACAATAACTATTTTTTACTGAATAATTAAAAAATTAGGTCTAGATTTTAAAGATTTAATTTAAAATTGTGGATTTTCTGTAATAAAACATTTATTTTATCTTTAATGTTTATAGAAAAGATATGTTTTTATCAAATTGTTTCTATATATTTTTTGCATAAACTACAGTGCAGTTCTATATTTATTTACTACAAATGTAAAAAAAGATATCGTACAATAACTATTTTTTACTGAATAATTAAAAAAATAGGTCTAGATTTGAACATTTCATTTAAACTTGCAGATGGTCTTTAATAAAACATTTATTTTTTATCTTTAATGTATATAGAAAAGATATATTTATCAAATAGTTTTACACCAATTTTTGCAGCATAAACTACAGTGCAGTTATATTTACCACATTTGAGAAAAAATATTGTACAATAACTGAATAACTATTTTTTACTGAATAATTAAAAAATGAGGTCTATATTTGAACTATTTATTTTAAACAAAAATATGCAAACAAAAATATTGTATTATAACTTTTTTTTACTAAATAATTTAAAAATTAGGTCTAGATTTTAAAGATTTAATTTAAAATTGTGGATTTTCTGTAATAAAACATTTACTTTATCTTTAATGTTTATAGAAAAAATATGTTTTTATCAAATTGTTTCTACATCAATTTTATTTGCATAAACTACAGTGCAGTTCTATATTTATTTACTACAAATGTAAAAAAATATATCGTACAATAACTATTTTTTACTGAATAATTAAAAAATTAGGTCTAGATTGGAACATTTCATTTAAACTTGCAGATTGTCTGTAATAAAACATTTATTTTTATCTTTAATGTATATAGAAAAGATACATTATTAAAAATCATTGAGGTTGATTCAGTCAAATTAAAAAATATTACACTTAATTAAAATGTGCAAAAACGTGACAAAACCCAACACTCTGACCAAAACTATAAGGATAATTTAATTTATATAAAAATTAATAACCTACTTTAAATTTAACCACATGAAACACATTTTTAGGTTTAACTAATTGGTAAAACTTTACAATAACGCTCATTAGTTAGCAGTTATTAGTTAACATGAACTAGGAATGAACAATACTTTTTTAAGATTTATTAATCTTAGATAATGTTAATTTTAACACTTACTAACGCATTATTGAAATTAAAAGTTGTATGCACTGCGTACTAACAAGAACAAACAACGAACAACTGTATTTTAATTAACTTACATGAACAAAGATTAATAAATAGTGTAATAAATATATTGTTCATTGTAAAGTGTCACCAATGAATTAAATTAAATATAACAATTTGATTAAAAGGTTATTTTAATTTAAAAAAGGACAAAAAAAGTAAGCCACACAAATGTAAGTATAAATCAAAATATAACACGCATGTTCAAAATACGCATGCAGGACCTTTAAAACAAATAAAAGTGAAATCTAAGTGAAACACGAGCCATCCAAATCTAGACAAAAATGTTCTGCGGGAGTCACGTACCAGTTTGTAGGATAATGTTAGAGTATTAAATCGTGAACGTGATCCTTGTTTGACAGCATTCTGTCTTTGCCAAGACGCCCACCTGGCTCTGAACTTCATATGTCGAGTTTCTCTCTGTCCTAGTTTTCACATTTTTAATTAGCAACCTCAGTGCGCTGGAATGACAGATGAGTGCTATCACCTGCTTATCATGATAAACTGAAGCGCTGACAGCGTCTGGGATAAAACGCAACACCCTGACAGATCTACTGCAACTATTGGGAATATTAACACACAACCGAAAGCCATTATGAACCGCAAACACGTCCACAAGCTTCAGCTGGAAATATCGGACAAAATGGTTACACTTTATTTTGATAGTACACTTTAACCATTCTACTAAAGTAACTTTGCATCTAGATGTCAACTAATTCTTGTTCATTTGCAACTACATGTCTACTAACTTGTTTAACATATAAAGCCAACTGATTGTCAAAGTTGTATGTCAAAGATTATATTTACTATTTTAGTTCTTCTACTTTGAAATTTCATGTTTAATACAACTTTCTTTGGAATTGTTGTGAAAATTGTTTTTACACCGATTTTTGTCACATTAACTACAGTGTATTTCTATATTTATTTACTAAATATGTAAACAAAACTATCATACTTTGTACACAACTAATTTTAACAAAATCATTTAAAAATTAGGTCTAGATTTTAACTCTTTCATTTAAACTTGCAGGTTGTCTGTAATAAACATTTATTTTTATCTTTAATGTATATAGAAAAGATATATTTTTATAAACTTGTTTATTTACTACATATGTAAACAAAAATATTGTACAATAACTGTTTTTTACTAAATAATTTTAAAATTAGGTCTAGATTTTACCTAGATTTTACCGATTTCATTTAATACTAACAGTAAGTAACTTTGCAACTACATGTCAACTAGCAGGCATTAGAGTATTAGTGAACATCATATTTAATTTTAAGCTTGAATTTCCTATTAAAAAAGGAAAACAAATGCAACAGAAATTGAAGTTTCATTTTATATAGATGATTACATGGTAACACCTTACAATAAGGTTCATTCATTAACATTAGTTAACATAAACTAAGAATCAGTGTTGGGGGTAATGCATTACAAGTAACGCAAGTTACGTAATAATATTACGTTTTACAAGTAACTAGTAAAGTAACGCATTACGTTTTAGTTGACAAGAAAATATCTGAAATACTTTTTCAAATAAGTAACGCCAGTTACTTTTCCCCCTCATTTATTGATTAAAGGCTCTTCTGTCCGCATGTTGAGAGAAATTGTAAGATGTTACTTTAGTTCTAGAATAAATGCGAACATGCATTAATTAATCTCACTCACTAAAAAACAGATACAGTATTCTTCAAAATGAATAAAAACTATGAAATTCAATGCAAACCTGCAATTTTTAAATGTTAAATAATACAAATGTCCTTTATGTATTTAATCCCATTTTATTAACCAATGTCTTTGCTGCCGACCTTCGATGATCCAATTCATCAATACTAATAAGCGAAAATTACTCAAGATAATCTAACGTTTGTTTTCCCTTTTTTTTATTGCTGAAGAGTTTACATTTTTTCTTTTGCGGTCTACTGTACAGACGTGAATTTACTTTTCTCTAAGCCTGAGGCTTTTGGTGTGAAAAGACTTTTACATACATAGAACTTTTTATATTAAAAACAAACAAGCAAGCCCTGCCCAGATTTAAAAACTAATGCAAAAGAAACGTAACGCATTACTTTTCATAAAAAGTAACTAAGTAACGTAATAAGTTACTTTTTTAGGGAGTAACTCAATATTGTAATGCATTACTTCACTGTAAAAAAGCCAACTTTCAAAAAGGCCTCCTAATAAACATAAAACAGTCAGTTAAACCGTGATATTTTCATTGGAAGTGTTCATGCATTATACTAAGTTGACTCAACAAATTCGTCCCTTAAATGTTATAAACATGCAATATTTTGTTGATCTAAGACGTTTAAGTTTTCATTGAATCTAACGTTTCTTGTTAGCGCGTGCGCAGTTTGAACCTTAAACGCATGCGCGCTTTGAGACTTCGTGTACTTTGGCTGTGACGCAGATTTAAAAAAGTTGATGCTGATGAGGAGTCGTGTCATGCCTGGTATGTATTAATCATTTTTTACACTCAACTGTATTGCATTTGCCAAGTATAATTAACGTTGTGCTCTTCTCAAACTGACGGCTAATCTATTTTGGAGCGTGTTTCTTATGTCCTGCACTTTGTAGTGCTTCTCAAAGCTGATGTGGAGGAGGAGTGGTGTCGTGCCGGATCAATACAGATTTCCTTTAAAATCACTGGTATGTAGTTATCATTTTTTATGATCCACTGTATTTTATTTACCATGTAAAATGAACATGCTCTTCCCAAACTTACAGCCTAGTCTATTTCGCAGTGTGTTTCTGTTTTCGCGCACTTTTAAGTGCTTGCCGGTGCTGAAGGAAGGATGGTGTCGTGCCTAATCAGTCTAGCTGTACTAAAAAATAACTGGTAAGTAGTTACCTGTTTTTTTATTGAATCGACTGTATTTTATTTGCCATGTATAATCAATGTTGTGCTATTTTCAAACTGACGGCCTAATGTGTTTCGCAGCATGTTTATGATGTCGTCATTCACTTTGTGTTGCTTTTCAAAGCCGATGTGCTGTCGTGCCTGAACAAAATTTCCTTTAAAATCACTGGTATGTACGTATAATTTTTTTATAATCGACTGTGTTTTATTTGTCATGTAATATGGGTTTACAAAATGTAGATATCTTCCTGCAATTACTTTAAAAGTACAAGAACGTTGTGAGAGAGATTACCAGTGGTACAGCTAGGAAAAGTTATTTCATTTTGGATGCTTCATATAGACCTTTTTCCTGAGTAAACGATGAGCGCCGCCATTACGAATTCTAACGTCAGATTGAATGCTTTTCTGTTCCGGTTTCCATAGGAACCCATTCAAATAGCATCCATCTGTTTTTAATGTAGCTAAAGTCTGCTGCTTCATGTCATCTACACACTCATGAAAGTGAGGCACTGACAAATGACGGTCATTGCGACATTGCCAAGTGATGGCGCTATGGAGCCATGTGCTTTTTAAAAACATTTTAATAGGTTTAAAATTAGATTATTAGCTCGGAATATACCCTAATTTGACTAGAAACAATGCAGACCGGAAATGCAAAGCATTCTTTCAGTTAAGAGTCAGACTTACTTCTGCGTTCAGGAAAAACGTCTATATAAAGTGTTGAGATGTGGTTGTCTATGGGGGAAAAAAATGAGTATTTTTTTTTTAAATAAACAGTTAAAATAAGGGGAAAAATTGCATAAGGTATTAGTTTTGCTCATACCTCTTAACAGCTCCCAATAAACTGTATTCAGACTTTGATCTACAGGCATATAATTAGCTAGCTGAAATATTTTAGGGAGAAATTGATGAAAAATGTCGACTGAAAAAAGTAAAATATTAAACAGGTGGAAATACAATGCAAACATTGTAAATTTTCACATTCTGCCACAGAGGTCCTGGTGAAGCATTACAGGCTTCGCACTGACGTGGTCATAAAGGCCTTGCCTATATTCAGATTGTGTCTGCTCATTCAGGACACAAGGTGCATTAAAATCACATTTGTCACGCTGCCACACCAGCAGAACTATTAGGCAAGTTAGCCTATCATTTAAATGTGGTTTTGTGGAATCATGATGATTTTACATCTTTTTGATGCCACTGAATAGAAAAGAGCAATCTTTACACTTCTTTGGTGTTCCATAAAAGAGGGCAAGCCATATGGGTTTGGAATGGCATGAGGGAGAGCAAAAGATGACAGAATTTTTTGGTGTTCTGTACCTTTAACTCCTAAAGCAGTTCAGCAGTTAAGGACGAAACATCTGGAGAGTTTATAAACAAAATATGTTGGTTTGTTTTTTCCCTTTTAGGTGAGTGACATTACCACACATCGGAAAAAACTGCTCTTGAGGGATTGCCACTTTTCCTGCGGTAGAATCCAGCAAGTTTGCTCAATATGTGCCTGGTAAATTATCATTTTCATACCCTATTTCCAAATTCATTTGTAAACTATGTATACCGTTTATTTACACAACAACAACAATAATAATAATAAAAATTATTATTATTATTATTATATGTAAATTTACACTTCCAATAATACCATCTCCCATCCGTTTTTTTTCTCCCAGGATACAGATCCTTTGAGCTGGAGCACCAAAGGTGTAAATATTGGAATCCTTTCTGTGGTAGAAGATGATGTTGCCACCGTCACATCGCTTCCAACTGTAATCAACATGGCCATAATCTTGGAGGAGGCCATTGTGCTTGAAGACATAAAAGATGCCTCTTATATGCACTTAACATGGAATATCCGAAAGAGCTGAAGTATTGGTTCATCCAGAAAGTGGATCTAGGTGGTACCTGCTTATCAAGAGTGCAGTCATTGAAATCCAAACTTTGCTAAATGGATGAAGCCACTTGAATGACATTCTTCCATTGGCTTTTTTTTTTAAATTTTTTATACTAATTAAGTTAATGGCTACAAAAAACGCCTACTGTTTTCATTCAGTGTGCTAATTAATGCCAAGTATTTTTATTTATTTATTTATTTTTTTGTTGTTGTTTCAGCCTTTAATTTTTGGGTGAACTTTTCCTTCAAGGTAATGTTCTTTCATTATTTACTCACTCTCATTTTTCTACTTTCAATTGATTGGTTACCAGCATTCTTTACAATATCTTTATATCAAAAGAAGAAAGAAACTCAGGTTTAGAACAACTCTGTTGTAAACTGGAGTAAATGATGAAAGAACTTTAATTTTTGGGTGAGCAATCTCTTCAGGCTGGAGTTTCTCCTAGAGTGTCTTTTTTTCTTCCTGGACAAAGTAATTGTATTTTATTTCTGTGTAGACATTGGTACATCCAAAATGTTTAAATAAATAAAAAAAAAAAAACATTATTTGACCCTTGTTATGTTCTCTTCTTTATTAAGACTATGTAAATAATGAATCAGTGTAGGCCTATAGATAACAGGCCTTTTGGGTTGAGTAAACAAAAAATATTTAGTTATTTAATTCATTAGGCAGGGATGTGATTTTTCCGGATTAATCCGGAATTCCGGATTTTTCGACCTGAAAATGTGACCTGTCACGTATTTGCGACCGTTCGCAAATGGCGGATGGCGAAGTATTCCGGACCGCAAGATGCGTCCATGCCGACCGTGAAAGCTTTAAACATAATAAAAAAAATGCCAAACGCTATTTCTAATAAATACATTTATATCAAGCACACTAGGGTCAGCGTTTGGGTGCAATCTGTGCAGTGCGGAGAGCAGAGATCGGCAGACAGATGTAGCTTTCAGTGAGTGAAAAACGTAGATGGAAAATGCATTATTTTGGGGTTACGTCGCAAAATATTGTAAATATAATTTTTATACTGTATTTTCATACATATTTATATTTTAAACCACGACGGTGAGCCAATGGATATCACACAAGCAACGTGAAAACTGCATATATTAAAGTGAAAGTAAAAACAGCGCTTTCAGCATCTAATGTGCACATTCTCTAAGAGACAATGATAGACGAATATACTTCATATGCTGATATTAATTTACTTCCCTAATATTTCTCTTCTGCAAAATAAAAAGAAACGTATTTTGTGTAGGCTAAGGGTTTTTGAAAGTCGGTTCTTGAAATAAAGCTCTTCATTTTTATTGATGACTGTAGTGTTATTAGGGGTTAAGAAAGACTTAATTATTTGAGGTGGTCTTAAATGTAGGGACTGAAAGGCAAGAATTACGATGGAACTTTATAAGGTTATCCATTGAATAAATATGAGCGCTGAGCGTTTCAAAGTCAGCTGTGGCGCTGTTTTGTGTATCATTCTGATAGCGCCTCCTGCTGGAAGAGAATGATCTGACATTTTTAATCAGCTCGTACGTCTACTGTTGTCAAAAAGACCAATGTAAACAAATCAGTCCATGGTTTTAAGCACCAAACACGTAGAGTTGTAAATGTTATCTGATGGATCGACAAGATCATGTGTTATACAAATTTAAACAATTAAGGAAATAAAATATATGTTAATTAATATAATACTTGATTGACAATAACTGTTTAAATTAATATAAGAATTGAAGGACTCTTGAAGGCTGAAATGTGAATTTTATAATTTAAGAAATCTTTTTTGTTTTGTGAAATCTGCATCTCAATTGTAAATCATGCTTTTTACAGTCATTTTAATAATTTATTTATTTATTAATTACATTTTGTTCAGGTCTTTAAAAAGTATTTAAATGTGTAGAATTTAAGATAAAATATGCTGCAGATACCCTGCAAAAAAAAAAAAAAAAAAAAGTTTTTTATATATAATTGTCCGGACCTCGGCTGGTGCGCAGGGTTCATTACTGGACCTCGAGCCGTTTTAGTTGAAGACCCCTTGATTAGATGATCGATTTTGAGTGGGGGGGGGGGGGGGGGGGGGGGTATATTTTCCTGTCTTAGTATATTTTCCTGCTTTTTTGTCCTTAGCCAATCACATGCCTGATTAGGTGAACATGACTATTTATGTTGTGTCAACTTGTAACCTTAATGTAATCTTTTAAGTTGGGTGGACTTCGGTCCCTGTTTGTAGAGTTTACTCAAAGAAGCGCTTGCGATAGGTTGCCTTATAATTTTAAGTTGACTCAACTTTTTTTTTTTACAGTGTTTTAAAAGTAATTTTCCCCAACACTGCTAAGAATGAACAGCATTTATTAATTTTAGTTAATGTTAATTTCAGCATTACTCGTGGTAAGTCATTATTAATATCACAAGTTGTGTTTGTTAACAGTTAATGCACTGTGAACTAACATGAACTAACAATGAATGCCTGTATTTGTATTAACTAACATTAACAAAGATGAATGAATACTGTGATAAAGGTATTGTTCACAATGTTAACAAATGACACCTTATTGTCAATGTTTTTTTTCTTCCAGAAATCTGTTTGTTTACTATCAGTGGAAATATTGTAATGATATTAAAACTGAACAACTTCATTATGATGTTTTTTTTTTAAGGTGAGACACTGCAGGTGAATAGGGTAAAAAAAAAAAAAATTAACTAGTTATCACCTTACTTACCCAGTTAATTGATTACATTGATAATTGCAAACATTTTTTTTGCAAACATCCAGACATTACAAGTTTTCTAAAGTGTTAGGTTTAAATATGCAAATGAGCATTATTTAATGAAATATGCGCTAATTTGCATACATTTCTAGTACAAAAATGTATACACTGGATGAAGTCAGTTTTAAAATTCTTGTTGAATTTTTTTTTACATATAAAAGTCACAAGTTTTTACAGAGGGGATTTTGGGTATCTCCATAATTCAGAAAATACAGAACAGAAAACACTATATTTTCACAATTTTGAGGGGAATAAAATGTTGTATGTAATAAAGTAAATTATATATCAACAAATCCCTCTGTAAAAACCTTCAGGATATAGACAGGAATCAAAATGTAAAGTTTGGTTTGTGCAAGTGCTATTGAAGTGGAGATTTATGGCTCAGTGTAGGAGGAAAAAACTCATTCTGAGAAAACGGGATTTAAAAATATGAATTGTAATTGAAATTTATTGACACAAATAGATCAAGTGCTATAAAAGAAACTTTTACAGTAACTTTTGGATGTTTTCTTTCCACTAGTAAGAAAAAAACATTTTATGAAAAACCAAAAAGCCCAAAATCTCAAATTTGACAGATGCCTGAAAATGCTATATATTTTTTTAAAAACAGTATGATTTTTTTTTTTAAATATCATTTAAAATCTAGTTTCTACATTTCAAATTTGAATTCATTCCGTACCTCAATTTAAATTAAATTCAAACTGTAGCAGAATTTAAATTTACATTTTTTCCATTCTAAATGCATTTGTCAATAGTGCACAACTCTGGTTGATGTACAGCACTCTATGAAGATACTCCGGGCACAATTACACGAATAATAAATGAATAGTAAAACAGAGCGACTTAATCTGAAAGGAAAACCAATGGAACTTGAAACCCAACAGGTTCAAATGAAATACGCTGACCTCAAACAGATGCAGTCACCAAACCCTAAAGCCGAGCTGCGTTGAGTCGCTGAATACCAGCGCTGAAAGAGAGTCTAATTTACACAAAATAATTACATTATCTCACTTTATCTATAAAGTTTTATGCCAAAAGTACAAATAAACACTGTTTTTCTCTAAAAGCCGTTTTGTTGGTTTCAAAAGCCTAATTAAAACCCAAATCCTCAATTCTGTTGCAATTGCTGTCGTTTTATACTGTTTTATGTTTAAAAGTTTGGAGATAATTATAAACACAAATGGATTAGCATAACAAACGCAATTATGTAACGTTTATTGCTGACTGTTTGTTAGTTATTACATAAACATATCTTCCTAGTAATGTTTAATGTAGCCATTAAGTTTGTAACTTGTGACCTTGTTGTTTCAAAAATATTTAGATTATCCGGCAACCGTTTATTTCTTAATTAAGTATAATTATAGGCGTTAGTTTTGTACTGCAGACTCGCGGTCTGCCACAAACAGGCCTTTGTACACAAGCGGCCCAGCATCCAATTCCCAGCGAGGTGCCAATGTGACAGATTTACAGTCAGCCATCTGTTGGCATTCGGAGCGGACGACACAACAACCAGCATTTCAGATTCTTTCCCCTTTTTTAGCCACATGGGGCCACAGGACTCTCAGTCAAAGCCTTGTGACAGGTATAACATGACTACTGTAAAACTACACCTTGACTTCCATGCCAAAACAAAGCAGAGGAAAACCAGCCACACTTGTTGATCGGACAACTTAAACTGTATTTAAAGCGGGTAAAGAAATAAATTAAGTAATACAAAAGTGATTAAGTAAGAAAAAGGAAAACAAAATTTAAATTAAAATTAAACAATAACAAACCATTGTAATATTAATAATACTAATGAAAACTATATATACACTACCATCAAAAGTTTTTGAACAGTAAGATTTGAATTTTTTTTAAAGAAGTTTCTTTTGCTCACCAAGCCTGCATATATTTGATCCAAAATACAGCAAAAGCAGTAATATTATGAAATATTTTTATGATTTTAAATAACGGCTTTCTATTTGAATATATTTTAAAATGTAATTTATTTCCTGTGATTAAAGCTAAATTTTCAGCACCGTTACTCCAGTCTTTAGTGTCACATGATCTCTTTGAAATCATTCTAATATGCTGATTTGCTGCTCAAAAAGAAAAAAAAAAAATACTATTATCAATATTTAAAACAGTTGGAGTAATTTTTTTTTTCAGGATTCTTTGATGAATAGAAAGATCCAAAGATCAGCATTTATCTGAAATAAAAAGCTTTCGTAATATTATACACTATGCTATTCAAAACCTTGGAGTAATTATAGAAATTAAGAATTTAATACTTTTATTTTGCAAGGATGCTTTAAATCAAAGCGATGATAAAGACATTTATAACGTTACACTGATTTCTATTTCAGGCGAATGCTGTTCTTCTGAACTTTGTATATTTATTAAAGAAACCTGGAAAAAAAAAATCTATATCTCATAATAGTAACAAATGTTTTTTGAGCAGCAAATCAGAAAATTAGAGTGATTTCTGAAGGATCGTGTGATGAGCAATGATGCTAAAAATGCAGCTTTGAAATCACAGGAATAAATTAGATTATAAAATATATTCAAATTGAAAACTGTTATTTTAAATAGTACACATATTTCAAAATCGTACTGTTTTTGCTCTACTTTAGAACAAATAAATGCAGGCTTGGTGAGCAGAAGAGACTTCTTTAAAACATTAAAATCTCAGTGTTCAAAAACGTTTGACTGATGCTATTCAAAAAGAGTCAAAAAGTAGAAAGAAAATAAGAAACAAATGCAAAATAAACACTAGAAACAAATGGTAAATAAAGAAAGTGTAATAAAATGCAATATATATATATATATATATATATATATATATATATGAAAACAGTTAATCATCCATTATACAAATTTCATATTATTGGCATATAGTCAAAAAAAAAAAGAATTAGGTAGGAGTAAAAGAAAACTATTTCAAAATAAAATACATAAGTAAAAAAAAAAAAAAAATTATAATAACAATAAAGGAAAACAAATGCAAAACAAACATAAAGTAAGTAAAAAAGCATTGTAATAACATTTATATTTATTTATTGTTGCATAATTAATAAAATACTATATTATATATATATATATATATATATATATATATATATATATATATATATAGCTGCTCAAAAGTTTAGGATTTGTAATGTTTTTTAAAGTCTCTTAAGCTCATCAAAGTTCCATTTATTTGATCAAAAATTCAGAAAAAGGTATTGTTATAAAATATTATTGCAATTCAAAATAAGTTATTTTTATTTTAATATACTTTAAAACATGATTTATTTCTGTGATGCAAAGCTGAATTTTCATTATTTCAGCCATTACTCCAGTCTTCTGTGTCACATGATCATTCAGAAATCATTCTAATATGCTGATTTTTTACTTTTATTATCAATGTTGAAAACAGTTGTGCTGCTTAATATTTTATTTTATTCATTTTTGGAAACTGTGATAATTTTTTTCAGAGTTCTTTGATGAATAGAAAAATAAAAAAACAACAGGATTTATTCAAAATAGAAATCTTTACTATCACTTTTTATCAAGTTAACTCATCCTTGCTTGATAAAAGTAGGCTATTCATTTTTTTTTCAAAGAGAGAAAGAAAAAAATTACTTTGAACCCAAACTTGGAACAAGGTGTTCATTGTTACAGAACTTTTCTATTTTAAATAAATGCTGTTTATTTTTTATGTTTTTTTTTAATTCATCAAAGAATTCTTTAAAAAGTATCACAATATTAAGGAACACAACTGTTTCCAACACTGATAATAAATCAGCATATTAGAATCATTTCTGAAGGATCATGTGATCAAGACTAGAGCTGATGCTAAAAATTCAGCTTTGCATCACAGGAATAAATTATATTTTAAAGTATATTCAAATAGAAAACCATTATTTTAAACTGCATTAATAGTTCACAATATTGCAGTTTTTTTCTGTATTTTTAATCAAACAAACGCAGCTTTGAAGAGCAGAAAAGTCTCCTTTAAAAACATTAAAAATCTTACTGATCCCAAACTTTTGGGTGGTAGTGTATTTAAATAAAAAATATATATAAATAATATATATATGTCGTTTCAAGTGACTGATTTCATTCTTTGCCAATTGCAGATAAAAGAGCAAATCCACTAGATGGTGCTGACAGATTTCTGACTGTCACCAAAGCATCCCAGACATTAATTGTGTCCTACGATCCGCATGCGGCCTAATGAGGGCAGTGTGTACTGGAAGATAAATCTGCTGCTTCAGAAAATCTCAGTGTCCACACAGAGTTAACCGAGAAATCTCACACCCCAAATCACTCTCAGCTTAGCTTCCTTCTCAAAATGTAAGTGTAAACACTTT